>NC_034411.1:111767768-112045409 GCF_002078875.1 Numida meleagris
AGGAAGGAAGGAAGGAAGGAAGGAAGGAAGGAAAAGGAAAAAAGGAAAAGGAAAAGGAAAAGGAAAAGGAAAAGGAAAAGGAAAAGGAAAAGGAAAAGGAGCAATAGAGAAAAAAAAGAAAATCTGAATAAAGTATCTCAGAAATGCAACAGCAACAAAGTGAGATTTTATCAGCTTCTCTGCTTCCACCCACTCTCCCATTATTGAGTTTAAATATGAGGTTGGTACAGGAAGCAACATACATCAAAATAAAACCAGGATATTTGCCCACCAATATAAACCAAATGAGAGACATTCCAAACATCACGAAGAATTCCAAAAGCAAGGAAATATCTTGTGCACACAGAAAGCAAAAAGCTCCTGTTTCATGCAGTGCCTCACAGCCCAACTGTGATCTGAAATGTTTGCACCATAACTTAATAAACTGTCATAGACATAAACAGGAGACTACAGAGATATTTCTTAGCTGACTTGTGAAATAAAACAGAATCAGTGCTGCAGGAAGGCAACTCCAGAGGACCAAACACCAAAGAGAAGTTTATGAGAAAAAAAAAAGGAACTGGTGGATGGTTAGTAGTGTAAGAAGCCATGTGGTGGTGAAAGGTTTAATCATAGAATCATAGAATCACAGAATTGTTTGAGTTGGAAGGGACCCTTAAAGACCACCTGATCCAACTCCCCTGCAATGAACAGGGACACCCACAACTCAACCAGGTGCTCAGAGCCCTGTCAGCCTGACATTGAAAGTCTCCAAGGATGGGGCTTCCACCACCTCTCTGGGCAACCTGTTCCAGTGCCTCACCACCCTTACTGTAAAAAGCTTCTTCCTTACAGCCAGTCTGGATCTCACGTATTTTAGTTTGAAACCATCGTCTTGTCACAGCAGACCCTGGTAAAGTGTCTGTCTCTTTCTTTCTTGCTGCCCCTTTAGATACTGACAGGCCGCTCTCAGGTCACCTCGCAGCCTTCTCTTCTCCAGGCTGCACAGCCCCAGCTCTCAGCCTGTCCTCGTAGGAGAGGTGTTCCATCTCTTGGATCATTTTTGTGGCCTCCTCTGGACACGCTCCAACAGCTCCATGTCTCTCCTGTACTGAGCACTCCCCATCTGGACGCAGTGCTCCAGGTGAGGCCTCACAGCACAGAGGAGCAGATCCCTTCCCTTGCCCTGCTGGCCGCGCTGCTTTGCATGCAGCCCAAGACGCAGTTGTCTTTCTGGGCTGTGAGGGCACACTGCTGGCTCGTGTCCAGCTGCCATCCACCAGCACGCTCAGGTCTTTTTCAGCAGGGCTGTGCTCTGTCCTTTCACCCCCAGCAAGCTGATATGAACCTGCACGCTGGCATGCCTGTGTCTGAGCGTCTGCTGCAATGAGTTTGTGTACACAGAGAAGCAGTTCTCAATGAAACAGCAGGCAGTGGCCCTGTGATTAGGATACTGGGCCAGGACTGTGCAGGCTGGTTCGGGTCAGGTCATATTTTATCACATTATTTAGTCCTAGGCACCAAATTCCCATGAATGCCAGTGGGGAATCAGGGGTCTGTTTTCAATGGGGAATGTGAGTCTTTGCCCCTATGAATCACTTGAATCTATGTATTTTGCTTGTGGTTCTCCATTTCCTACCTACAGGACAGTAATAATTGTCCTTCAGTTCTCCTGCCTGCCTTGGCTAAGTAGATTGCAGATTTCATTGGCTGCAGATTGCCCCCCACTGTAGGGTTCTGTTCAAACCATGTGGTAATGGGAGATGCACTGAATGCCCAGGAGTATTGTGGTAACCATGCCATAACTGGCAGATCCCTTTTTTACTTAAGCAGGAAGAAAACTCATGAAGATGTCGGCCTGGAACCAGCAGCAGATGGAGCCTGGATGTCATTTGTATCATCTACACATTGCAAGGATACAAGGAAAGAAGAAAACAACCAACATATCTGCTTATTTTCTGTCTCTGGAAGGAAAAGAAGAAGAAGGCTATATTCTATAGTCTGCCTCCTTTAAAAAAAAAAATCATTCTTTTCATTCATGTCTTTCAACTAAATACTAAGCGTAATTAAGAAAGATCACTGACGAAGAGGAGAGGTCTGGTGCCGGATGATTTGGTTGAATGGTTTGACCCTGGGGTGTCAGACTGGTACACAACACAGAAGGTTCCCCTTCATTCCCAGCTGTCAGCAGAGATCTTCAGGAGAAGAGAGAGCAGGAGGGGAAAACACATGGAAAATGAAGAACTGACAGAGCAGTTCTAAGACATGTTTGCAGGAATATCCTGGGAAACCACCGGGCTCTGGCCCTTTCCAGTGTGAATAACCATTTCTCCGAAGAATAAATCTGAATACTGTTCCTGGTATGTTCCCATCTCTGGCTCAGCCTGCCTGCAAACACTCCCGTTGTTTGGAGAGATGTAGGAACAACTCTGAGCTCTCTGGCGTGGCCCCATCTCTAATTTTAGCATCTGGTCATCTGGACTACACAAATGTAGGGAAAGAAAAATGAAGAGGATTTCCCTCTCCCTGCACATAGCTATCAATTGATTTCTGAAAAAATTCAGATTTACTGCTCCTATTTGGCTCCTGGGAAAGGAATTGGCTCCACAGTAGTAAGTCAAAGATGGGAAGAGACAGTTGCCTTTGCAATGTGATCGATGGCCACAGGGAGAAGAATTTTCCTCACTGCTTTGCAGGTCAGTTACTGTACCTTAAACTTTAAACAGACACATGGTGGCTGACCTTTGGAAGCTCATCTGAAGCCTTGCCTTTCATTTTTTTTTTCCTATTTCTTTTTCTATTTTCACACAAGCAAATACTTCTCTTTCTTTTTTTTCTCCTCCCTTTGCTTTGGCTTAGCCAGAACCTGAGGACTCAAGATAGGAATTGTTCAGCATAATTCTACGCCCTGCATTATGCTGGTATTCAAGTGAATGATGTAGTGATCCTTTCTGGCTTGAAAATCTCTTCAGGTTAAATCCATAATGATAATGCTCATGTAGACATTTTGCAGATGCTTATTTCAGGATATGCATGCTTGCAGTTTACTTCACTTGGTCTAGGAATAATTAATTCAGTTCCCAAATCAGCACTGACAACCACATTCATTAATTTATTGTCAATCCCTTCATACTTATTGATTTTGTTTTAATATAAATTAATTATTCAAGGGAAAAAAAAGCTTTCAACAAGGTGATTGTATTACTTCCTTGCATGACTGAACATTGGCTTGTTCTCTTCTAAATAAGATGGTTAAAACCAATTAGCTAGGAAGGAAATGTTCTGTCCACCCCTAGCCTACAGGATTTCAGTGTCAAGAGAAGCCAAACCTGTACTTCTAACTGGTATGAAATTCACCTCAAAAAGCAATAAATCAGATAATTATTTCAACGATGGGATACGCTTTGTCACAATATTACACTCCTGCAAGTTTTATATCTGCTCTAGAAAATGGTTATTCAGAGTCAGACCTAAAACTCTGTGTTTGATTCCCGTTCTCAGCTCTGATCATAAAAATGTAGCCTGAATTATGTTATGAATTTCTGTCATTCCAAGCATTCTTGAGTGGAGGTGACTGGTTCCCCCCTCTGTCAACAGACACCCCTAAAGGGCCGGTGCCAAGGCCTTACACACAGCTGGGCACCAAAGCAACCCCAAAAAAGAGAAGTGGAAGGGGGAGAAGAGGGAGATGAATGTCAGGTTAATCCAAACACTCACTTATCCCTCAATCCAAATGCTTAGAAGATTTAAGCGGGGGAGAACTACCATGTAGCCAGCGTGTTTGTACTGCAGAACGGTTAATGTGCCCTAGAGTTTGATAATCTGAATAAAAATGGATTTGAGAAATTGATTTGGATTAACTTGATCTGTTTTTAGTGAAAAGATTTGGAATCCTAAACAAGCAGCTTAGCCACGATTAACTCATTTAAATACTTTCACAGCTAAATGTAGCACCAATGCCCAGAGCTGTTGGAGTTCTACTCTTTACGGATTACACTGAAGCTTATCTGGGGTTTCTCCTGCCCTTCTCCATATCTGTCTGCTCTGCAGACATCTCCTCATCATATCCCCTATGTCCTTCCTTTCACTGTCGGGCACTGAGGAAAGGAAGAGATGGGAAATTCTATCCATTCCTATTCCTACCCATCCCCACCAGGTGAATTCCTCCCCCTCCATCTGGTCACTGAGCCCAGCAGCAGAGCCAGCCCTGCAGCTGCTGCCTCAGGCTGAACTGGAGAGGGGGGGATCAGCACCCACATCTCTGCTGGGATGACACCCAGTAGTAAGAATTAGTCCTTGAATTATCAGTGAACAGCCAGAGCGGTTCTGTTCGTGTGTTCTTGCCTCTGGACCTGGAGAAATCATTGTCTATGCCCACATCAGCAACCTGAACAACACGAGCATGGGCCCAAAACATGCTGAGAAATCCTCCACGCTGTGTCATAATTTGCATCCCCCCTGGCACTGTGCAGACCTCGGCCAACTCTAAATGCATGGGCATGGCTCACAGGTTAGCACACGGCCCAGCTGGCAATTTGGATGGAGCCATCCTGGTTTGGGGATTACACAGATTAGTGTAAACATAAATTGCGCAGATTAGCTTCAAAACCAAAGAGGACTCCACGGCCATTTCATTTGCTAATATGGATGGAGCTGCTAATAGCAAACCTAGAGTAAAAAAGGCCACTTTTGGGGTTCCTTGAGGTAACAGAGATGCTGGGGAAGGCTCAGAGATATTGCTGGAAGGCGGGAAAGGCTGCAGAGCACTCATGGGAGGTGCTTCACCTCCCTATTTACTATAAAGAGAGAATCTGTTGGGAAAAGGAAAAAAAAAGAAACGCCTCATTTTACACCATAGGTAGCAATGCACACTTACTGTACTGGGATAAGGAACAAAGGCACTTACTCACCAGTAGCTCAGAAGGAATGAGCACTGGGAGCCAAGAAGTTCTCTGCCAAAACTGAAACATTTTCTGTCCATTAGATAAAAAGTGCTATATTTTCCAGTGCCAGAGCTCATCAGAAATAACACTTTCCTCATAACATTTTTCATGAATGATTATCTTTTTGTTTAATCTCTACAGGAATGCTCTGGGCTTTGTTTTGTCTTGTTTTGTTTCTTTTCCAAAGGAGGGGGAAGAGCTGTGTTTAGAACTAAAAGCACCTGGAAATAACATGTATGATTTAAACTAGACCTTGAAATATTGATGCTTGGACTCCACATTTCTAGAGGCCTGCTGGTGAAACCTGGCACGTTGAGTGCAGCCACGGCCCATTATAAGGCAGATGTCTAACCTCATGCTTCTCCTCAACGCGCACACACAGTCTGTGCTTTCTCATTTGGACACTCGTGCTTCAATTATTTTTTGGCTTTTTATTAAAAAATATATCATTTTTTTAGAAACCAAAATCAGAAAAGAAATGAAGTCTTGAGAAGAGAGCACAGTCTGAACCTCTCCTGCAGGATCCAGCTTCTCATAGCACTAAACAGCAATGTCAAGCTCCAAAAGCTGTTGCAAGATGATGTGTAGAGAATCATAGAATGGCCTGGGTTGAAAAAGACCTCCAAGATCATCCAGTTTCAGCTCCCCTGCTGAGCGCAGGGTTGCCAACCACCAGACCAGGCTGCCCAGAGCCACGTCCAGCCTGGCCTGGAATGCCTCCAGGGACGGGGCATCCACAGCCTCCTTGGGCAACCTGTTCCAGCGCCTCACCACCCTCGCAGTGAAAAACTTCCTCCTAACAGCCAACCTAAATCTCCCCTGTCTCAGTCTAAAACCATTCCCCCTTCTCCTATCGCTATCCACCCTCGTGAACAACTGTTCCCCCTCCTGTTTATACGCTCCCTTCAAGTACTGCAAGGCCACAATAAGGCCTCCATGGAGACTTCTCTTCTCCAAACTAAACAAGCCCACTTCCCTCAACCTTTCCTCACAGGAGAGATGTTCCAGCCTCTGATCATCTTGGTGGCCTCCTCTGAACTCGTTCCAAGAGCTCTGTGTCTTGTGCTGGGAGGCCCAAGCCTGGACGCAGTTCTCCAGATGGGGCCAAATCTAATCAGAAATGTAGCTTCATTTGCTCCAAATAAATTGTATGACTTATGTATAAACTCCATGTTACTACACCAGCCACATGATTCAACAGTTATAAGCTTTTTTTTTTTTTACTAAAATATTAATGTAAATGTCATGTTTCCCAAAGGCATAAGATTTACTTTCCTCTGGGGTAACAACCTACAAAGCGTGATGTAAAGGAGATCTACGGCTGTAGCAGGAATGAGGTTCCTGATCAGAACATCGAACTCTGCTGCAGCCTTCGGGATCCAGCAGGGCTGCTGCTGAACACCCACAGTTGCCTCTCAACAAAACCACTGAGACATTGCATTGCCTTCCAGCAGTTGCACCAGGGGCAAATCAGACCATGAAGGCTTGGAAGCCCATGTGTCCAACAGAGACATTCCCTACTTATTCTGGGTGCCACTGTGAAACACAGCAGAAATACATTGCTCCAGGTGTGAGTCTGTGAGATCCCACAAGCCATAGGGACTGAGGTAAAAGAATGGGAAAAGGGATGAGGGTTCACTGACAGCTAGTACTAATGTGAGGCTGGTACACATATGCACATGGAGAAGTGCAGTAGGGAAATAACCACAGCTGCTAACTTCAAGGCCTTGCTAGATGGTTCCCAGTCTGCCCTAGCACAGGGTGGGTAATTAGCCAATCTTCAGGTGTGTTTGCATGTCCTGGAGTCCTGGAGCAAGCGGGAGATGAGGCGGCAGTGCTGCAGCTGGGGTTGTGTTAGAGACCTGGTCTTCTATTCAGGACTGTGAATTTACCTACATTAGACATTAGCTAAGATTAAGGCATTGCAATACCCAAAACATTTCATGGACACATCTTCCAGATCCTTCACAAGAGGAGAGTGGGAAAAAGAATGAAAACTTTCCAATGCTCTGCTCCAAGCAGAAGCTTAATCGTGACATACTCTGTCTGGTTATGTAACATTCAGAGCAAACCTTTAAATTATTTTCCCTGCACTTACTCCATTTCAAGGTTGTTATTCAGAGCACTTCATTTCTTTCAGCCTAAACAAAAGCATTGATGTCTTTAATGATGCCCATAATTCTTTATTTCTGTTTTCTTTAATATTTTTTCCCCAAAGTTCAAGATGATTATAAATTGCTCGCTCCACACAAGGAAATGAGCACTAAGTTGTGTACATGGCTTTGCCTTTCGAAGAGCTGTAACAGAGTTTAGGAGAAAATTCCCAGGAAGCCAGGCTATGTAATGCTGGCCATGCCATGTTTTTCTGTCAGCAATTAACACAGGAGAGCTGACATTGCTTAGCTCAAATGGTGTTTTCAGCATAGATCTGGGAAGGATCCAAAGCTTCTTTTTGTTAATTTGTCAGAGTGGATTAATTTTTCAGCAGCCCATTACTGGAATGTAGCCTGCTCAGCTTCAAGCTTCGTTGTAAAAAGCCAGTGATACTGAGCTGACAGCAGTCATAGGCAGGCAGAGCCCAGATGCAGTACAGAGCTGCAGGAATGTAGTGATGACATCTGGAGATCAGCTTCCTCCTCCAGAGTAAGACTTGGAGGATGCATTTCAGCCACTTCCATGACCCAGCAATCCTTTCCCAAACAAGCTGATATCCAAGACTCAGCAGTTGGGATTCTGGGATCATCTATCCTCATCTGGTATCTTTAATGGTACAACGCAAAGAGAATATACTGTATAAATGTTGTTTCGAGCACTGGATACTAACCTGGGAATATTCCACTAAGCAGCCTCATTCATCACTGGCTCTCTCACTTAACATCAGTTAAAAGATCCGATGAGGATGGAGTCTCAGGAACTAGAGCTGACCAAGTTGAAGCTTGAACTGAATCCAGAGTTTTTAATGTTGAGATAGTGAGGGGTAAATTTATGGGGTTTACTTGACAAGGTTTTGGTACTGGGAGGATTCAGGGATGGGTGCCCTCTGTGAGCAGAGCCCCACACTGCCCCATGTCAGATCACAGCCAGCTCCAGCTGCTCCCAAGGGACTGCCAGTGGCCAGAGCTGAGCCGTGAGCAACGCTGGGTGTGCTCTGGGAGAGCAGACTGAGGAGAGGGAAAAACTGCTGTGCAACAGCAGCTGGGAGAGAGGATGAGAAAT
The DNA here is from genome assembly GCF_002078875.1 of Numida meleagris. Classification (NCBI taxonomy): domain Eukaryota; kingdom Metazoa; phylum Chordata; class Aves; order Galliformes; family Numididae; genus Numida; species Numida meleagris. The sequence continues at coordinate 111,775,907 of NC_034411.1, forward strand.
GGGAGATATATAGCCCCACAACTCTCAGAGTCAACGCAGAAGGAGAACAGAAGGTGTTCCAGGTGCAGAGCAGAAGTTCCCTGCAGCCCAGGAGCAGCCCCTGCCCTCTCAGTCTATGTTCTGAACAAGCCAGCTCTGTCCCACAATGCAGAACTGTATCACAACATCTAATTGCTGTCTCTACATGACTCTTCAGCTCAAGGACAGCAAAGAACCCAACCAAAAGGCATGGTGAGCATGTCTTTGAGGCCTGGCAACATGCATCCTTGAGTCCTGAAGGAACGGGCTGATGCAGTTGCCAAGCCACTCTCCATCATATCTGAAAAATCATAGCTGTCAGACAAAGTCCTTGTGACAGGAAAAAGGGAAATATCTCCCTTATTTTTAAAGAAAAGGAAAAAGGAAGACCCAGGGAACTACAGGCTTGTGAGCCACATATCTGTCCCTGTGAAGATCATGGAGCAGATACTTCTGCAAGCAATATTAAGGCACACACCACAGGAGGAGGTTATCCGAGACAGATAGCATTGCTTCACCAAAGGCAAATCAAGCCTGACCAAGCTGGTGGCTTCTATGATAGAGCAATGGCATCAGTAGATAAAGGAAGAGTGATTGATGTCATCTACCTGGATGTCTGCAAGGCCTTTGATACGGTCCTACACCTACATTCTTATGTACAATTGGAGAGATATGAGTTCAAAGGGTGGAGTATTCATTGGATAAGGTATTGGTTGGAAGGTTGCAGCCAGAGGGTTGTAGTCAATGGCTCTATGCCCAGGTGGAAGCGGTGACAAGTGGTGGCCCCCAGGGGTCTGTCTTCGGACTGGTATTCTTAAACATCTTTATCAGTGACACAGATGATGGGCTCAAATGTACCCTCAGCAAGTTTGCAGATTACACCAAGCTGAGCGGTGCAGCTGATACAACAGAAGGAACGGATGCCATCCAGAGGGACTTCAATAAACTCAAAAAGTGGGCCTATGTGAAACAAATGAGGTTCAGTAAGGCCAATGCAAGGCAGCGCACAGGAGTTGGGGCAATCCCAGATAGGTGTGCAGACTGGGAGAAGAATTCACTGAGAGCAAGCTTGCTGAGAAGGACTTAGGGGTCCTGGTAGATGAAAAACTTAACACGAGCCAACAGTGCTCTCTTGCAGCCCAGAAGGACAGCAGTATCCTGGAAGGATATGGAGTTGTTGTAGCAGATCCAGAGAAGGGCCACGAGGATGATCAGAGGTTGGAGCACCTCTTCTGTGAAGAAAGGGTGAAGAAGTTGGGCTTCTTCAGCTTGGAGAAGAGAAGGCTGCAGGGAGACCTCATTGCAGCCTTCCAGTACCTCAAGGGAGCTTATAAGCAGGAGGGAGAGCGACTTTTTACACGGTCTGATAGTGATAGAACAATGGGGAATGGTTTTAGACTTGAAGAGGGGAAATTTGTATTAGATATTAGGAAGATAAATATTACTCAGAGGGTGGTGAGCCCCTGGCACTGCTGCCCAGAGAACTGTGGATGCTCCATCCCTAGAGGTGCTCAAGGCCAGGTTGGATGAGGCCCTGGGCAGCGTGATCTGGTGGAGAGCAACCAGCCTGCAGCAGGGGTTTGGATTGAATGGGCTCTAAGGTCCCTTCCAACTCAAGCCATTCTATGATTCTAAGCGTTTGCCTGCCAACAGTGCTAATGTATCTCCAGCTTCCTAAAGACTGGTATAGACAGAGACCACCACCCTCTTTCTACTCATTAGTGAGGTGCAAGTGAAGTCCCTCTTGCCTGCAAAGCCACAAGTGTATCTAATAGACCCATGATCTTATTCACGAGATTCACATATACGTGAGATATCTGTGAGAAGCTTGGGTCTGTTTCAGACATGAATGTGCGTTTCTACTTAGAACCAAGCCATTATACTTTTCAGTCCTGCAGATTCATTAATTGCAAGGAAGCTTTAGCTGATTTCATTGATGTATTTACGGACTATCTTCTCTCCAATACAGCATCAATTAGCATGAAACATCAACCACTAAAAATAATGTAATGTAAAAAAGCAATATGAAGTGCATCAGCATGCATGTTGGTTAGGGTTAGGCCTGAAATTTATGAGCAAACAACAATTGCAAATCAATGATCAGTGACAAAAGAGTAATTGGGAAGACTACAATGCTAACGGTGGGTAGATAGCTCACAGAGATCAACAGTCAAGCTGATTTGGATATGTTTTCTATAAACACGGAATCACATTCTCAAAATCTGAAGCTTTCTGTGGCCATATACTGCTCCTTGCAAACCTCATCAGTCTTTATGAGAGGAGAGGTGCTGTTCAAGCAGGATGCTGACACTTACAGTCCTGCCCAACAGAATTTCCTCATCCAAAATAACTGGATCTCTTGAGCTTCGATGCTTCTTTAACTTTGTACCTTTCCAACACTGAATACAAAATTCCTAAGTAAAGCTTATATAAAAATACAAAAAAACTTACAAATTCTTTATGACGTATGTTCACAAAGTAAAATTAAGATGTTATTGCTGTTAAATGTACAATGTCCATTTTCCAAAGGAGGGCCTAATAATCAAGATATAGGAGGTCTGTGTTCATTTGTGTGCAAGTGTGTAGATGTGTGACTTCATCTACTTCCAGTTTTCTGGCTCAAGTTTTCCTTTCTGTATGGGAAATTAAGCACTGTCTGGGGCAGAAACCACAGGCAGTCTTGAAAATGTGTCTCAGTTTTGTGAATTAAAGACTCAAGTAGCTACAGCAAGAGCTGAGGTGCGCTCTTCAGACCTCCACAACTCTGAATTTAATATATCACCTTACAGCTCATTCAGAAAAGGAATGACTGTCAGACTATGGGCACTAAAAAAGGCCAGTCTGTGTTTAAGATGTTGAGGACTTCAGTGTAAGAAATAATCATAAGCAAAAAGACAGAAGGAGTAACTCCTAACTGATGGAGAATTGATGGAGAATTTCACTGAGAGGGTGATGACGCACTGGAACAGGTTGCCCAAGGAGGTTATGGATGCCCCGTCCCTGGAGGTATTGAAGGGAAGGCTGGACGTGGCTCTGGGCAGCCTGGTCTAGTGGTTGGTGACCCTGCACTCAGCAGGGGGGTTGAAACTCGATGATCTCTGAGGTCTTCTTCAACCCAGGCCATTCCATGATTCTATGATTCTATGATCAACCTGAGGACTTTGGAGATTAAAGGCAACATGAACTTTCTGAACTCTCAGGGAGATCTTCCTAGCATAAATCAGAAGATCATTTGTATACTGCAAAATGGTAGATGCCCATTAGCTCCAGGCACAGTACTTAGTTGCACTCTACACTGTGTCATGTTTATAAAGCATGTCTGCCAGAGGCCCAGTGCTTGCTCCGAACACACACCACCATTGAGTTATTTTGCCTCTGCAATCATAAAGCAAGAAAGGACGATGTGCCCTTTGAAAGAAAGTGAATTCACTGATAGGTCAATAAGAAAACGTTTTATTGCTACTGCTATGCTATGAATAAACCAAAAGATAACATATGACTAGAATCAGAAGGTATATGGAACTGAGGCTGAAGGATGAAAAGCTTCACAACCAAGACAATCTTGTCTTCTGAAATTTGCAATTATAAATCTTGTTAAAAAGTTTTCTCTCTCAGAAGAGATACTTCTTCTTGAGATTAATTTCTTTAAAGGAATATTTAGTGCCCTGAACTGAGCTAATCAATACAAGTCTCTTCCCCAGACCACGAGTTCATCAATATTTCATACATACAAATGGATGCTTTATCAGCATTTTAAACTGTTTTGCCCTGAGTAGTTTTACTTTACATAAAAATGCACCTTAACTTCTGTCTTCCCCAACAGATTCAGATCTCTGCACAGAAACCAAAAATATTCTTCCACATCACCAGAACCTTCAGGAAACAGCTCACACTTATCATTAAGGTGCTTTAGTTTTTTTCTAGAAATTGCTCCTGATTTCCTCCTACCTGAATTTATACAATGCTTTTCCATACAAGTAAAATTTGAAGAAACACCTCCTTCATCTATCAGTCCCAAAGGGACTTAACTTTAGGAGCATTATCTACCGCTGGAGCTACATTCTCCAGTGCAGATCTCACACTCTTCATGGGTTTTTTAGGCTTTTCTTGTCTGCTGCCTTCGCTTTTCCCCCAGCTCCGGCATGTGCATCCTCACAGACATGTGCTGAATGCACTTTCTGCAGAGAAACCCAACATTCCACGAGCCTGCAAAGAGCAATGAGGAGCCACTGCAAACCATGCTGGAGATCGACAGGGGTTTGGCACACAAAGCAAGGAAACGAAGGGAGCAGCATCTGCAAAGAAATACCTCATCACAACCAAATCTACTTACGAAACTGGAGCATGTAAACATGTTATTAATGATGATATTGTTCTCAGGACAACCTAACAGTGGCTGCCTTCATCCTGGATTTTCCTTAGTGTTTCTGTGCCAGAATCCCATCAGCCTGGAGGGGTTTAGCAGAGGCTGAAGGTGGAGTACTGCCTGCAGGAGAGGTCTCAGTGTCATGGGTTATATGGGTGGCAAGAGTCATTCTGACCATCCAATATTACTTCTGTATCACAAATGTTGAGGCTTCCCCTGAATTTCCATCTAATTTGGAACATAGTATGTCATGAGTGAATGGAGTTAAATGCAGCTGGTGACCAGTTATGAGTAGCGTTCCCCAAGGGTCGGTGCTGGGACCTGTCCTCTCCAATATCTTTATTGATGACCTGGATGAGGGCATTGAGAGCACCCTCAGTAAGTTTGCAGATGACACCAAGCTGGCAGGAAGCGTCGATCTGCCTGGGGGTAGAGAGGCCCTACAGAGAGATCTGGACAGGCTGGATCTCTGGGCTGAAGCCAATGGGATGAGGTTCAACAAGACCAAGTGCCGGGTCCTGCACTTTGGCCACAACAACCCCAGGCAGCACTACAGGCTTGGGGCGCAGTGGCTGGATGGTTGTGTGGAGGAAACGGACCTGGGGGTGTTGGTCAACACTCAGCTGAACATGAGCCAGCAGTGTGCCCAGGTGGCCAAGAAGGCCAACAGCATCCTGGCATGGATCAGGAACAGTGTTGCCAGCAGGAACAGGGAATTCATTGTCCCTCTGTACTCAGCCCTAATGAGGCCCTACCTTGAGTACTGTGTCCAGTTTAGGGCCCCTCACTGCAAGAAAGACTGGTGAGGGGTCTGGAGCACAGGGCTGATGAGGAGCAGCTGAGGGAGCTGGGATTGTTCAGTCTGGAGAAGAGGAGGCTCAGGGGAGACCTTATCACCCTCTACAACTACTTGAAGGGAGGCTGTGGTGAAGTGAGAGTTGGCTTCTTCTCCCATGTAACTAGCAATGGGACGAGGAGGAATGGCTTCAACTTGAGCCAGGGGGAGATTCAGGTTGGACATCAGGAAACACTGCTTTTCTGAACGAGTGGTCAGGCGCTGGAACGGGCTGCCCAGGGAGGTGGTGGAGTCACTGTCCTTGGGGGTGTTCAAGAACATTGAGATATAGCGTTGAGAGCCATGGTTTAGTGGGGTTATTGGTGGTAGGTGGATGGTTGGGCTGGATGATCTTGTACGTCTTTTCCAACCTTGGTGATTCTAGGTTTCAGAACTCGTCTATCCCAATTACAATTTTCCCCAACACATAGAACCCATCACTTGCTAATGTTTTCCAATCCCAAATTATTCTTATTAGAAGAGTCTGTTCTATGTCTAGTCTTAGCTTCAGCTTCATTGGCTCTTTTTAGTAGAAGTGGCTGAGAAGTTTTCACCAAAATATTTGTTTAAAAAAAAAGCAGACATCTTAGTTGAAAACAGTCGGTGGCAATAAGATTTCTCAACTCATCCCTCTTGGGCAATTTTTAGTGGAAACATTCCAGATTAAAAGAAAAAGTATGATTTGTCCTAGTGCTTTATATAAAATAGAAATAGTCCAAAGAAAATGACACAGCTCAAAATTATTTGCTCCTTCATTCTTTTCCTAGAAGTCTGTGTGGGTGTCTGAAACATGAAGATCAACTGCTGTCACCGCTGCTTCTGCTTTTGAATGACACATTACCATAAGTAAATAGAATTAGTTTACATTCAAATGGCATAGAATCCCAGAATCCATCACTCAGGTTGGAAAAGACCTTCAAGATCATCAAGTCCAACCACAACCTAACCATCCTGCCCTAACTCTAACAACCCACCGCTAAATCATGTCCCCGAGCACCACATCCAAACGGTTTTTAAACACATTCAGGGGTGGTGACTCAACCACCTCCCGGCAGAGCCTGTTCCAGTGCTTAACAACCCTTTCTGTAGAGAATTTTGTCCTGAAAACTGAGTTTATTTTATAGCTGGAGTATAAATATGCCTGTGGTAAATCAGATCCCACCAGTGAACAGAATCAGCCATGCAGCACCAGATGCACGAGGCTGTTCACAAGAAGGAATTCAATATTTCTTCTACGGAAGAGTGAGAGGATTTATCCCTCAACAGAAGAAGTTTTCACTGACAGGTTATATTCTGTAAAGAAGACTACAGCTTTGAAGGCCCAGGCTCTCATCCAGAACAACCACATAGCCTACCTCATCACACGTCCTGACCTGAGGACCTCCAGACAAACCAGCCTCCAGCAGGAACTGCAGAGGGGTTTAGGAAGACCCTGATTGTGGTGAGAGATCTGGAGAGCAGGGTCCTTGGAGTCAAGGGACTACATTTCCCAGACTCCTTGTTCTTAACACCTTCTCCTCCTCTCACCACTTCCTTGGGAACCCCAGGTGACATCCCCATCTCTATCTGTTTCTGAGGCAGAACGGTATCACCCAAGAGCAGCAGCCCCTCCCCTGGCAGAACTCAGTCCCCAGCAAGCAGGCTGGGAAGAGGCCCAGCTTCACCAGCCTCAGCCCTTCTCACATTGCTTGTCTTCATCCTCCTCCTGTCCACAAGTCAACTTGCTGGGGGATCCAGCATCACCATACTGCAAAGCCCAACACAAACCTGGACAGGGAAGCTACTGAAATACTGCTATACTTGGGGAAACAGAAGCTGAGGAGCCTCAGAAGTACTTCCCGGGTTTTGGCAGGCAGCATTCAATCTTGCTTCCCGGGTGTAATGCAATGGAAAACACAGCAATGTTAGCACAGTACCAAAGTCCCAGGCTGCAGCAAGTGAGGATATGCTCATATGCAGCAGCCGTGGACACAGAAACCAAGGAAAAAATCTGCTTACCCTCAGAAGGCCTCAGGGACACAGAAACCTCCTGCAAGAGCCCCTCACGTCCACTGCCAACCCTTAAATGAGGTCTGGGAAAGGGTGGATCCTGGCTCCACCCCTTCTGGTCACTCAGGTACATTGCTTGCACCTGAGCTCCCCTGGTCTGGCCCTGCCTTCCCACCAGGTGCTCAATCACTGGTTCAAGCCATGACTTAGCATTTCTGCTACACCAGGTAATGCAGCCTCTGGAAGTTCTGCTCTGTGAGCACCAAAACACCCAAGATCCCAAATCCTGCAATGGGTTTACATGCAAAGTCACCAGTTCTGTCTCATTCTGGTTTATTTGAACCCTCTTGAACTTTTCTCTTAAATTGTTCTTCTGGAAGATGCCATAAATGCACAGACTCTTTACTAGTACTGAACTGCACTGGGTGTTCAGATACCTCAGAGAGCTATGGGCTGGAACAACAGCATGCACAGCTACTGCTGGGCCTGGTGCTTTGGAGCAGCACAGCATGATTTCCAGAAACAAAAGCAATTCACACAAAGCACAGCTTAGAAAAAGTTTTGGATGCCTCTGAGCTCTGCTGTTAGTGGGTGGTCTGAAGGCTCCAAAATCACAGGAGCTGGAGGAAGAATTACCTCTGTTATTTCCAGACAATTCCTTCATTTAAAAACATGTCCCCTTACGAGGCCAGTGCTGTCCCACATAAAAAGGAGAGTGAGAGGGAGGGTTTAAAGACCTTTGAAAAAAGGAGATGTACAAATCACTGCCTTTTTAAAACCCAGAGAGCATTTTTCCAGCATGGCACTGCACCCACAGAACAGTGCTGCAGGGAGCTTATATTTTACACACAATACAGAGTAATTTCAGACTCTGAACGTAACCAGAAAAAAAGAACAAGCTAAGTCACTGCCCCACCAGGAACTGTAAAAAAAAATGCTTTTTCATTTAGATATCCTATATGCTTTTATAATGCCAGTTGATATCGCATAATTTCTTTGTATAGTCATAACAGAAAGGGAAAGGTGTTTTCTGATAGCTCAGACACACAAACTGGCTTTGCTCCTATCTGCTCTCGCTGTTTGTGTTCAGAAAGTGTGTGCTCCAAAAACAAAAGCTTATTACAAAGGAGAAATGCTTGTAGCTCTCAGGAGGTGCCAAAGAGGCAATGATTGCACTTGGCAAAGGATGGAAGGCCTGGGCGGAAATAGTTCCCCCTCAGAACTGAGTGTGCCCTGTTTGAGCTCAGCCACAGCCTGAGGTTTGGTTTGCTATGCAGTCACTCAGCTTTGCTCAGAACAATGTACATCAACAGGAAAAAATATACAGAACCGGGACTTGATTCTTCCTTTCCACTCCACAATCATTTGTTGTTCAACAGGAAAATGGTAGTAGTAGTGAAAGCTAAAATCCTTTCCAGTGTCATGAAAAATGTGATTTTTCCTCAGTAATAAATGGAAAAAAGGGTAGCACAGATCCACACCTCAAGTACTGTGTCCAGTTTTGGGCCCCTCACTGCAAGAAAGACATTGAGGCCCTGGAGCGTGTTCAGAGGAGGGCGATGAAGCTGGTGAGGGGTCTGGAGCACAGGGCTGATGAGGAGCGGCTGAGGGAGCTGGGATTGTTCAGTCTGGAGAAGAGGAGGCTCAGGGGAGACCTCATCGCTCTCTATAACTACCTGAAGGGAGGCTGTGGTGAAGTGAGAGTCGGCTTCTTCTCCCATGTAACTAGCAATGGGACGAGGGGGAATGGCCTCAACTTGAGCCAGGGGGAGATTCAGGTTGGATGTTAGGAAATATTTCTTGGAGAGGGTGGTCAGGGGCTGGAACAGGCTGCCCAGGGAGGTGGAGTCAACATCCCCAGAGGTGTTTAAGGAACATTTAGATGTTGTACTGAGGGACATGGTTTAGTAGGAAATACCGGTGATATGTGCACAGTTGGACTGGATGATCTTGGAGGCCTTTTCCAACCTCGGCGATTCTATGATTCTATATATACAGGCAACTTCCAACCAGTATGTCCCCACACCTCAAAGCAGTGGTTTCTCCAGCACTAAGAAGCCAGATTGCCCCTTGGAGACTTTTCCAAGAAGAGCATACTTACAAATCTTGCCACGTTTGACTGGTTGCAGTAATAGTGATGGAGATCAGACCATGTCCATGGCTGTGACCCCAGTGCTCCTCTGCTGTCACAGCTTCTTGCCATCAGCACGTGGCTGTGTTCCCCAGGTTCTTGAGGAAGCTACAGCAACTGAACCGGTGAAGATAAACCTGGCAGCAGGATCACGTCCGCCTCCACCCATCTGCCAAGGGCCCTGCTCAGAGGTTTGGCGTGGAGCACATTAGTCCAGCATTCTCTCCATCTGGGGCCATTTCTGAGATGCCCGCTCATGTGCAGAGGGAAAAGAGAATCGGTGATGATATCCATCAGATCTGCCTCTGCTGTGGTGCTGGCCACATTTCCAGGCACTGGATTGTGGAGTCTGTCATGTATCTCCCTTCAGCCAGCAGACACTTCTCAAGGGAAGCTGTGGGCCAGCTGCAAACTTCTAGCATTGAGAAGGATAAAACCAGGCCTGCTTTCCTTTCTGTCCTTCAGTTTTCTTCTGAAGAGGACCACAAGGGAACAGGTAGGCATCTATGGCACACGCATCTCAGACCAGCTTTCAGGTGGTCATGTTTCTTCCAACGCATAACTCACAGCAACACTGCACCAGTGACCCAGGGATCCCTTCTGCAGCGTTCCAAATGGCAGCAATTGCACTACCATTGCTGGCACAGGTCCAGACAGTGACGGGCAATCTGAAAGCCAAAAAGCATCTGATTTGCTTAAATTCTACTACAGCACCACATCAATCCAGAGCAAGCTGTACTGATTTTAATGAGTGGACAACGAAAGGCAAATAGTGCTTTGAAATATATATATATTTTTTCTTTTTGTATCTAAGGACACCAGAATCTCAGATCACATTATTAAAACTTCGCTATGATTGAGACCTCAGCAATGACTACGAGCAGAGGGATTTCCGGGCCAGTCTAAGACAACTGATTGCTTGTGAAGCCTCCAGAATCTTGGGAGAGTCCATGCAGCATGGGAAGAAATACAGATTCTCCATAGCACCGTGAGCATGTGCTGTACATCCTGGCATCACAGCAGCTGAGCCAGCCTGCTTCATTTGCGCAGCCCCTGGGGTGCTGGCAGCAGCAGCAGGCGAGGGGTTAAGTCGTGGTGCCATGCTTTTTGGAGGGGAACACATGCCTTATTAACTGGCTGGAATGTCTGGAGGGTGTGAGCACCAGTGTGGACATGGGAAAGGCAATCAACACCATATTACTGAGATTGTCAGGGAACACTGGACGCAGGTCTGCAGGAGAGGTCAGTGCCGACGGAGCAGATGATAGCAGGAGCTGAAAATGGCCCTGAGAAGCCAAAGGGCAATGCAGAGAGAGCAGAAGAGCGCAGTGGAGAGCTAACTGGGACAACTTACCTTTTCAGACTCCTGTGGGATGAAGAATATGGATTTGACCCCATCCTGCAGTGAATCCAGCTCCTCTGTGCCCCAGCTGTGTGTTCTTGCTCCGTGGGTTTATAGAGTTAAATGCAAGCCACCAACTCCTGCCCCGTTAAGCCTGGTTGTGTTTTTTTTCCCCAAAACTATTCAATAGTTTTGGGTCAAATCCAGAAATAGTTACAGAATGACTTAAAGTATTTTATTTGGGGCAGCTCAAAGGATTGTATTTTTCTTTTTCTTGAATCAAAGCCTTATTAGAAATGCATGGCCCTGAGACAAAAGGAGCTGGGGGCACTCAGCAGTGCTGCATGCACCGTGAAGATGGTGAGCCCACTGTTACACACCAATACCCATGGCATTGGCTGAGCTGGCCTCGTGCGCTCAGCGCTGAGCAGTGGTGTGCACAGCCTGCTGCTTTGCCTTGCAAGCTCCAGCTGGAAGATTTACAGCAATGCTCGCAGTGCCCAGGGTGGATTCTTCATCACTGTGTATCATGGGCTCACCTGTGATTTACAATTCAATCCCTTGGTTGGATCTGAAGTACATGCCGGCTTACTGCACTCGCTCTTTCCTCTGGTCAAAAGAATTTCTCTGGAAAAATTGTATCCATAAATCCATTCATTTATAACATTTATAAAATCAGTTTTACAATCTATCTCTCAGGACACAGCACTCTAAATCTTTGCTGCTCCTCAATCACCAAAGTTGAGGGAATGTATTTTGTTACAGGGGAAAAGACACGGCCAACAAAACTGATTTCCCTGACCTCATCCTGTCATTTTGCTGCTCTCAGCACGGCACAACACACTGGAAATTCCAGCTAAATCACAGCACCTGGTGACTCACCCAGGGTTCAGGACTTGCCTCCTGCTTTATTTCTGAATATCAGTTGTAAAATTACATCCCATGTCAATACTGAATCATCCCAATTGAAACTGCGCAGGCTCAGGAACAGGAATCACTCTGCACTGAAGCCAGATCTCATGGCCAGCCTCACCTCTGGCATTACCGGTACCACCAGTCTCAGCCACTCCGCTCCGACCTTCCAGGAGCCAAGAGACAGAAGCAAGCAGCTGTGGGCTCTTCACATGCGGCCTTATGTAGCCAGAGAGGAAGCACTGTGGAATTGCTCCACTGTCCTCAGGGAGTGCTCCAATAGGAACCTGAGGGAGCTGAGTCAGGAGAGTCAGGTGGGCATGAGGGCAAGGCTGTGCTCCAGGGGCGGTGGGCACGGCCCCGAGCTGCCGGAGCTCAGGGAGCACTGGGACACTGCTCTGATGTGGGGTGGGGGCTGGGGGTGCCGTGTGGGGCCAGGAGTTGGGACTCAGCGATCCCTGTGGGTCCCTTCCAACTCAGGAGATCCTATGACTACGATTCTGATGAGGCCCTGGGTGTCAGGAGCTGTCCCACCATGCAGCTGCTTGGCACAGAACATGGGACTTTGTAGCCTCGTTCTCCAGTCCCTAGTGATCTTGCGGACAGGTCCACCCACCTTCATCTCCCCACGAGGCTATGGAAGAGCTCTGGGTGTGCAGAGCTTTTGTTCATTGCCAGTATTCTGCAAACTCTTAAGATACAAGTATGCCTGACTGAGGAGCACGTCCTAAAGCCACGTGGGCTAAAGCAGCCTTGGGCAGACCTGAAAAACACCAAGTCTTATTACTCACCCAATATGCCAGAAACCCACTGAAAACTCCACAGGGCAACTGGAAGAGCACGTTCACCTTTTTTTTCTTTTCCATCTATTCTTCTGTTTCATTAACATTTGCTTCTGGCTCTGGTACGATTTGGAACTGGGGTACAGGCTGAAAGCGTCATGCAATCACTGGTTCTCTTTCCCTTAGTGCAGGCAGGCTTTGGGATGGCTGCTGGGAACCAATGCATTGCTCAGCTGCTGGTGTTTGCGTGCACTGCAGAAGCAGGCTGATGGGCTGAGGCCAAATAAAAATGCCTCCAGGTTCCTGCATGCAAGGGATGCCAGCCTCGACTGTCTGCAGAGGTGTGTAACGCTTCCAAACCATTTCCCTTGAGCAACAAAAGTTTCAAAAGTGAGGATGCAAATTCAAATGTATTGAAGTAAACTAGAATTTATTTAGCATTTATTACCCATTCTGTTGTTATACGTGGCTTCTTTTGTCTCCATTTTCTTCTAGTAAACATAGACCTTTTCCTTTTTTAATTTTTTTAATAAAATATATAAAACATTGTGCATTGCTATCCATAGGAAAACCTCAGTTTAACAACAAAAAAAGAATAAGGCACATTCCTGTGCAGCATCTTCAAATATATATATATAGATTTAAAACAAAACCAACAAAAAGAAAAGCCTTTTCAACCTCTTTGAGGTTGTTAACATCTCACCAATCACGGACACATCTCTTGTATTACCATAATTTCACTGTTGGAGGTGAGTCGGGTTGTGTTTGACAGGGGCCAGCAGGGAGAACAGACTCCAAAAAAAATATATATATATAGGATTTTATCCCTGAGGTGTTGGTTAAAAAAAATGTTCCCATTGAAAAGGAATCTGAAAAGACGGCCATAAATAACTGAACACACTATGGCAAACATCCAAGCACCGAGAAGATTTCGTGATGGAAGAACACTCCCCCCCGCCCCCCTCCCCCAGTTCTTAAGAGGTGATATCTGCCGTTGGGTTTTAATTGGGTTCATCTCACGGCTTCTGAAGTCACAAGACGATCAATCATGACGCACCCCCCTGCCCTCCCCAGGCATCTCTCCAGACTTGGAGCTTTGCTCACAGTTCTCCCAAAGTCCACAGGAAAGAGAAACCCAACATCCCACAATGAAAACCAAGCCCTGGATGAGACTTCTCTCCCCAGCCAAGAGGGGAGCACTCATACCACGGTGTGCCAAGCTCCACGCCCCGCACAGGAGGGCTCTAACTGTCAGCTCCGTGCCAGCCACTCGGAAATGAAGATGGCAGCCACCTCTGATGTGACCAGAAAGTGTCCATGAAGAGGGGTGACAGTCATACGTCATGGAAAAGGAGACGGCGAAAGCTTTATTGCTGTCCAGCTCACAGCTCCGGGCAGCACTCCCGGAAGGAAAAGAGGAGACTCCCCACCCTGGCATTCCTCAGCACTCTCTCTTCTGCCGGGCCCGGGCGGAGGATCCCGGGGTGCAGAGCGGGATGGCTGCATTCCCAGCGCTCAGTAGTAGCGGTTGAGGCTCCTGGTCCCCGGGATGTCGGGCTGGCCGTTCATCCAGATCTCGCGGATGATGCGCTCCCGCTCCTCCAGCCGCTGCGCTCGCTCCAGCTCCTCTGCCGACGTGAAGACGTTCATGTTCAAAGTCCTCTCGAACCTGCGGTGCCTGCGGGCTGACAGGTCGGACGTGGTGTCCGAGTCGTCCTCGCTGTCGCTGCTGGCGCTGGCGCTCTCCCGTTCCCGGGGAGGTTTTTTGGCCGAGGAACGTTTGCAGTCGGTGCGGCAGGACACCCTCAGCACCAAGGCCAGCAGGGTCAGGACGAGTCCAATGCACACCCCGGAGACAAAATAGAGAGCGGCCCGCTCGGGGTTTTCTGAAAGGGGAAAGGAAACAGTGCTTGAGAACAGGTCTTGAAAAAACAAATCGTACCGCCTGCTCCTCCGCGCAAACACCTGCAGTGGTCTCCAGAGGGGCACGGTTCCTCACGGTTCCTTTTGCTTCCGAGCCCTCCTTCGCCTCCTCCCCCCAGGGAAGCCAGGGAGGGGACTTTCCGTGGTGGATCTGCTGCCAAGGTGTTTACCCTCATACAGAATGGGGGTTAGCTGCAGTTGCGTCTTGGAGTTATCTGGAAGGAGCAACCCACACAATTAAATGAATTAAATGCTAATTCCAGTCGCTACAGGAGTGGGGTTGAGACCAGAGTGCAGCGTAGCCAGAAGCAATGGAGTGCATCTTTCTGTCATACCCATTATCACTGTACAAAGAATAAAGTTTATCATAAAGCTTTATGCTCTCTCTGTGCTGTAGCTCAGCTGAAACGGCAAGCCTTGCAGCATGGAAAAATGCATGTTATTTATTCATAAGTTTCTTTTGCTTATCTAAGGCAAGTGTGCTGGCGTTCTGCCCAGACCACCAAAAAGAATACCTGTGCTACACGAGCATGGCTGGGGTTGGTGCACTGACACAAGGAACCCTGCAGAGCTGCGTTTTGGAGGTGATACAGCAAGACTCCAAAGGATCCACAAGGTCTTTTCTTCTAGGTTATCTTGTTTATTTACTACAAGGTGGGCCTTCTGGTTCACGAGACTGCTAAGAAGTGTAATTGTGATACATGTTGTTATTGCGGTTGCCCTGGGCGAAATCACCTCAGTATATTTCACATTTACGGACACCCTGTATGGGTGAAGATGAACCGAGCAGAAGTGTCAAGGCCAGCTCTGTTCTGCTGTGTCTGTTGGAAGCCCTGAGCCCAAGGATGGAGTCAGCTCCTCAGACGAGTCCTAATCCCGTGAACTCAGTGATGAAGCTGCACTAGTTCCCACCAGCTGAAGGGCTATTGCTGGGTCCCTGGAAAAAACTAAAAGACTCAGCTCTACCTTCACCTCCAAGCGATTTCCTTAAAAGAGAAGTTTACAGAACTGGAAAACAGCAGGAGGAGGGAGCTGGACCAGCTGACATCCGGAGGCCCCATGCAACCTGAATTATTCTCTGATTCTGTGGCCAGAACCCAGACACTGACTTGTGCATGGTTCAAGGCAATCATGGTTCAGTGCCTCAAGATGCTCTTGGAACAGTTACACAAACAAGAAGTATTTGTGTTCGGGACTTCTCTCCTACCAAATGCACCTCAACAGTAAATGACGAGCCATGGAAGAGGAAGATGTCATGATAGTCTGAAATATGGCTAATAAAACATGGGAATTGATAGAGTGGTTAATGGGGAAGGCATGAGGAAAAAAGAGGCTGAAGACAGACTGCAAAAGAAGAGGGAGGAAAGAACTGCAAAAGATGCATTAAAAAATGCAGAAGAGGAAAAAAATGCAACAATAGTTGGAGAAGCAAGGGAGGCCAAAGCTAGAGACTTTAAGCTAAGGTATTTTGACAAGAGCCAGTCAACAAAAAAGCAGAAGGTGAAAGAGAAAAAAGGTGTGAGAACAGACATGAAGAAGGTGCTGATCGCTCTTGTAGCAATCTGACTGAAGGAAATCCTGGCCTCAGTGACGTTAATGGAATCCTGAACTTGAATAAAAACTGCAGCCCAGCTTATGCAATAGCAAAGTCACTGTCCATCCGCTACAGCATGAACAGCCAAGTGGCCTTCATTCCAGAGACATGACAACCCCAGGAGAAGTGTCATCATCCCTTGCTACCTCCAACTGCAGTGTAGCTCAGAACAGCAATTGCAAAGCTTCCCTGGCAAGTAGGCACAAGGAGGACTCCAAGGACACACGGACTGGGAAGCACAAATGAGCAGGGCTGATCGGTTTTGTCCTGGGAGACAGTAAGCCCAGTCTGCCACTGCACTGCTCTGGCCAACAGGATGCCCGGCACACCTTCCTGAGCACCACATTCCTGCACACACACGGGCTGGATTTGGTTGCATTAGTTCCAGTGTTCATACGTTTTAAAGCAACTCATAAAAAAACACGGGTTTGAGCCTGAGACAGACACGTGGTTTCTCTTCTCCTTTTTGTCCACGTCCTGCTTTGCATTTCTCCTCCCTGCTCCTTTTTCCATGCTACTGTATCCTGCTCATGTGCAAGCAGTGCCTCCATTGCTACTTAAACAACCATCTTTCATCCCCTGCTCGTCCTTTTGCGCATAGCCCTTCATGCAGCGCGAAGGCTGTAATTGAATCTTCGGGCTTCGCTGGCATTTATGAGCTCCTCCAGCCACTCTGTCAACATCTGAGACACTGTCTGGACTTCCTCAGGAGCTGGAACCCTCCATCCAACTGCAGCCTCGGCATTTATCATGCGTACAATCCACTCGCACAGCAACAGCTCTTTCCAAGGCAGGAAGAGCAACTTAAGCTAAAAACCAGGGGCTCTGTTTTTTCCCCAGCTGAAGTAGTCGAGTCGGCAATCCCCTGATTTGGGGCTGGTTCGTTAGCCTCCCCCTTTGCACGTCCTCCTTGCAAAGAAGAAAAACGGGCATCCTCTTCAGAAAACGGATGCTCAGAACCTTCCAAAACTCAAGGGAGGCTCACATTCATCATGCCCACAGTGACACATCTCAAAGCATTCGAAAAACTCTTCAGAAGTGCATGGGTATCAGTAACAGGAGTTAACAGCATTGTGCTATGAATTCAGGGGTATGTGTACCCCACTGCCCCCTTTAGCACACCCATTTTGACCAGTGGAGCTTTTTCTTCCTCTGCTGTGGATGACAGCTCAAGGCTGTGTTTTTCTCCTACACTTTTGGCAGGACCCAGCCGTTGTCAGTCTCTTTAGATGGAGTTGCCTTCCCTCTCTATCTGAACTGAATGCACTGATGAAAATGTCCCCGATTCAAGCCTGACTTCAATCACTGCAGACAAAAGATACACGCTCTTTGTAAACTCTCTGCACAAAACCCACCATTTTGTATCCACTCAAACTGGCCAGAAATTAGAAACACATTTTATTTTGTTTTTCCAACTAAACCAGCAGCAATTATGGAGCCTGTTTCCTGAGGGCTAACAATCTGCTGGGAGCATCAGCCCAGACTGCCATTAATTCCCCAGGAAATGCCACAGGCCAAGGTTGTTACTGCTATTATAATAAATTGTTTCAATAAATAAAAAGCCATCTAGGCATTAAGGCTGCTGGCTTCCTGTGACGGCTTCATACATTCAGAAACCTCAGTGGGGAGGGAAATTTCAGAGCACCCCAGTAAAAGGCTCAGCGCTAAGCACAGTCACACCAACAGTAGGAGTAACATCTGGGGAATTTACAGGCAGCCCCACAGGCTGCTGAAATCTCCTGGCAGCACAGAGGAAGCACTCCAGGAGCCCCTTACTAAGAAAGCTCAGGCCAAGCAGTCTAAAAGTTGGAATGGTCTTCCCCGGGTTGTTTTTTGGAAGCTCCTTGTTAATAACTTGGCAGCAATGGTTTAGGGCTTATGGAAGAATAAAACAGGGATTTGTGGAGGTTTCTCTCTAACTACTTTAGCCTGAATACGAAACTAGAGTAAGACCTCCATCCGAAGGAAGGCATTGGAAGTGCTCTGGTACAATGTGGACATGCAATGTTTATATAAACAGAAGGGACAGCTCTGGTCTTACTGGTAGATTGTGACCGCAGAGGCAGTTCCAGCCGTCACTGGGAGTAACAAAATCTTCCCAAATACTCAGACAGGTTTTGGATCAGGCCCATGACAAATGACAGGACTGAGATTTATACACAGGGACTGCATCTAATTATAATCCTAACTCTGTAACAAAAATTGGCTTTCAAATTAATGGCACCCCTCAGCCTTTTGCAGGACCAAACTCTGACTAAGACCCATTTGTCTGATCAGCTGATAAATTCACTTCTCACAGGCACTGCTGACTCTCTTCCTCTGTTTCTGAAGAAATGTTTTCAAGGCTCTGGAAGTTGGGTAACACTTAACTGGCTGTGATACTCCTAACCACGGTGATAGCTGCAAACAGATTCGACAGTGAAAACCAACCCTCCCGCAGAGAGGCTTTGCTTCCTGCTGTGCTGTGATTTTTCACCCCTTGGTTGTCAGCAGGAATGTTCCCAACATTTACATGGCAACTGCAACCAAAAAGATGGTAGAAATGAGCCCAGAGGCTTTTGCTAATATTGGTACTTGTCCTCTCTGTGTATTGTAAGAATCTGCATGTGCCAACCATGCAAATAACAAACCCTGCAGCTCTTCATCTGCAGCTTCCCAACCAAACCTGTCATCTTCTGAAGAAGAAGCAAACACCAGTGTGGACATGGATTTTAGTGTTCTCCTGAGGCTAAGAAACGTTCCACTGCCAGGAAGCAGGAAAAGTAGCAGAGTGGAAGATCTTTTCTAGCATGTACTTAATCCAAGCAACACCAAGTGCCTCTAAGTTCCTTTTCCTGGAGTGGGTCTGAGAGCATACACCATCCTCTGTGCCAACCAAAAAATGTATATGGATCTTCCCTGTCTATTTACGATTTGCTTTTACAAGGTCTTGTTTTGAGGCAACTCACCAGCACAGGCAGGTCCTGAACAGCAGTTTCAGTTTGCAGAGTGTACCTGAGGGATGTTTTAGTGTCATGACACAGAGCACTTCTTGCATTATGTTTCCCTTTGGCACAGAGGTTGTGGTCAGGGGTGGTGGAAGATGCATGAACCAAAACCTCCCCGGCCACCCAGGCCTCCGCCTTTCCTAAGCCACCACAGTGACTTCTCCATGGACATCAACAGCTGCTGTGGTGTAAGCCCCCTTCAAGGACGCAAACTGGGCTAACATGAAAATTTCCAAGTGTTCTGCTGCTCAAAGTCTGCAACAAGAAGAGAGGTAGCCTTGCAGTACCTTAGTTTTATGCCAATTATATTTGTGCCCTGTGACACATCATGTCTTTGAACTCATAATATAAAGTCTCCTCCCTCGACTAACATACAGCAAAATAAACCATGTCAAATCCATCCTCCTTCCTAAGAGCAAATGACTACACTACATGCAGCAAACAAAAAGAGTTTACAGCATCTGCTGTTTCAATCCATAGGACAATCATCTATTATTTTTGTGATAAATAACAAACTGAACCTACGTACCGCTGAGATTAAAATTCATCTAACAGTCATGGTTAAGTGCACTGGAGAACATGAGCAAGAAGCTCTTGAACTCATCACTGGACACCAAAGTGGCGAGGTCTGAGTTTTACCATTTATCTGACATCCAGTGAATCTGAACATATCACAAGGAGGCCACACTGTGAAAGGATAAGCAAGGAAGTCCTGCATCAACAGGACAGTTAAGGATGTCATTTTCAGGGATGCAATGAGGAAGGCTAAGGCCCTCTTGGAATTACACCTTGCAAAGGAGGTGAAGGATAGCAAGAAAGGTTTTTTTAAGTATGTCAGCAGTAAAAGGAAGACTAGGGAAAATGTGGGTCCCCTACTAAACAAAGGGGGTGCCTTGGTAACAGGGGACATTGAGAAGGCAGAGATTCTGAATCCCTTCTTTGCTTCAGTCTTTAGTGCTAAGACTAGCCCTCAGGAATCCCAGATTCTGGAGATGAGAGAGAATCTGGGGAAAGGAAGACTTCCCATCAGTTGAGGAGGATCTGGTCAGAGAGTGTCTAGCCAAAATCAATGCACACAAAACCATGGGCCCCGATGGGATGCACCCATGTGTGCTGGGGGAGGTGGCAGAGGTGACTGCTGAACAGTTCTCTATCATAATCTTTGAAACGCCCTGGGAAACAAGAGAGGTGCCTGAAGACCAGAGGATAGTCAGCGCCATTTCGGTCTTCAAAAAGGGCAAAGAAGAGGAAACCACAGGTCATTCAGCCTCACTTCCATCCCTGGAAAGGAGATAGAACAACTTGTTCTGGATACCCTCTCCGAGTAATTGGAAGAGAAGAAAGTTAACAGGAGTAGTCAACGTGGATTCACCAAGGGGAAATTGTGCTTGACCAACCTGGTAGCCTTCTCTGATGTCATCACTGGTGGAGTAGTTGGGGAGAGAGCAGTGGGTGCTGTGTACCTTGACTTCAGCGAGGCATTTGACATAATCTCCCACAACATCCTTGTTATGAAACTTAGAAAGTGCAGGACAGATGAGTGGATGGTGAGGTGGATTGAGAACTGGCTGACTGGCAGAGCTCAGAGGGTGGTCATCAGTGGTGCCAAGCCTGGTTGGAGGCTGTAACTAGTGGTGTTCCCCAGTGGTTGGTGCTGGGTCCAGACTTATTCAACATCTTCATCAACAACCAGGATGAAGGGACGCAGTCCACCCTCAGCAAGTTTGCTGATGATACAATGCTGAGAAGAGTGGCTGACACACCTGTAGGCTGTGCTACCATACAACAAGACCTGGACAGACTAGAGAGTTGGACAGGGAGGAACCTGATGAGTTTGAACAAGAGCAAGCATAGAGTCTTGCACCTGGGGAGGAATAACCACATGCATCAGTAAAGGTTGGGAGATGAGCTGCTGGAGAGGAGCTCTGCAGGGAAGGACCTGGGTGTTCTGGTGGACAACAGGTTGGCCATGAGCCAGCACTGTGCCCTTGTGGCCAAGAAGGCCCATGGTATCCTGGAGTGCGTTAAAAAAAAGCACGGCCAGCAGGGAGAGAGAGGTGATCCTCCCCCTCTACTCTGCCCCAAGGAGGCCACGATTAGACTACTGTGTCCAGTTCTGGGCTCCCCAGTTCAAAAAAAAAAAAGACAGGAATCTCCTAGGAGGAGTGATGATCCCTTCAGGTCCCTTCCAACCCCTGCAATTCTGTGATTTACTATTTGTTCTGGAGTAAAAGGCTCCTGCCAAGATTGACACCCTGTCAACTGGATGAATCGAGGCCTTGTGCCCCATAGAATGATTGCAAGGTCAAAGAGTCGTGCTGTGGTAAATGGAAGCCAAGTCCATGGGGCAGAGTCAGCAGTCCTGAATCCTAGTACAACTGCCCCCGACCATAAATCCTAAAACTTTCTGCTACCCATTACTGTGCAGATGGGGAAAATAATGTTAACAGCATTTTATTTTATATTAGTGTTGAGAATACAGGCATTTTTTTCCAAGTCAAAAATAGATGTAGGTAAGAGAGGGGAGAAGTATGACAGACAGAAGATAAATCTAATGTTTGCTTTTCCTAACCTTTCCTTAGAAAGTCCATGCAACGAAAATATATCCCACTCAGTCATCTTTTGTGAAGAATGTCACTACCTGCATTTAGGCTGCCAGCTTCTTAAAAGTGTCAGCAACAGCCAATCCCAGTGACACCATTCAATGTGTAGAAAAGCAGAACTTTGCAATATTCATGGTCCTTTTAGAAGGATCCTTCACTAAATGTGCAGAAAAACTGCTATTAAGCTACCCAGTGATTCCCAAATGAAAAGCTCAAGTTAGTTACTTCAAATCCAAATACGTGTCTGTAGCAGCATGGTGGTATCTCTCAGCAAGAGCAGGGCACCAAGAATGCATTAGTATTTACTGTATCAGTAAGTTTGAATGTCACAAAGACGTGAATAACTACTGCTCATGAATACAGTTTTAGTTATACAGATCCCAGCTTAACTGCATTAGGGTGGTGTGAGCAGACTGGCTATAGTACACAGAATTATTAATAGCATGTAGTAAAAGAGCCGTACGTTAGTATTACCAGCAAGATGCATACAAACATTTCATTCAAATGGAGAGCATTCTGCAGTCTCATAAGAAAAACTGACTGCAAACAGCATGCTGTGTCACAGAAGGCTAGTAAAAAACCAGGGCCCTCATTCTGCAGAAGGCAGCAGAGATTGTCCTAACATATGTTGAGGCAGTGCATCTGATGCTGCCTTTTTGGGGGATGGCTCCTCCAGCTCTGTAGTCAGTTCCTACTTTTGACAAGGCACCTCACAAGATAGAAAATATTTGAACTACGTTGCCTGCCTCTACTGGACTTTTTACTATCAATGGTATCGACCCTAAGCACTGAACAGAGCACACAGTCTCTCTTTCAAGAGCAGCTTTTTGATGCAAATCTTAAACGGAAGACTATTCCTCTGCTACTTGAAAGATACATGTGGGTGAAGGATAAACTGTGATCCAAGGAAATTTTGCTCTAAACTACATTTAAATATACAATTAAGCAGACTCTCAAGCTACTTCATCTTCACATTCCTACTGAAGATAAGCCAAATTCTCCTAAGCAGGGTAATGATCTGAGTGCTGCTCATTTTCCAAATTACGGGACAACAAGCTTGCCTTCCTTATGTGCCAGGCTTTGATCTTCAGGAAAAACACGAGCATTAGAAATAATACCACATTTAAGATCACATTGTATTTAACTTCAGATAAGAGCAAATCCAGGGGACAGCA
Organism: Numida meleagris; assembly: GCF_002078875.1. NCBI lineage: Eukaryota > Metazoa > Chordata > Aves > Galliformes > Numididae > Numida > Numida meleagris. Next base: position 111,798,564 of record NC_034411.1, read on the forward strand.
GAACACAACAAACCCTGCTGCGTGTTGTCTGCTAGAGCTGCCCCGGTCAGGCCTTTCAAGAGAGAATTTGCTGAGAGACAAAGGAAAAATATCAACAGTTCAAAGAAACGGATTTAGCCCTAAGTGACGGAGATGCAGGCTCACTGGAGAGTCTACAAAGAGCCTGTGGGAGTCCAGAGAGGCAGCAGCCACCAGGCCTACCTGTGACGAAGGCGTACGCTGCCAGGACGTTGCTGAGCAATGCCATTTCTGTGCTGACGCCCACGGGCTCCATGCTGCTGGTGAACGCTGGCGGTTGTGTCTCATCCACAGGAAGCAGGAAGGGGGTGTTGTCCAGAGGGTAGAACGTGGCCGATCTCCCTTTCTTCTTCTCTGCTTTGAAACAGAAAGGGAGTGAGGAACCAGGCACGTGCACAGCCCTGTCCTGCCCTACCTATCCTCATCTGCATCCAGAAATCTGGAGCTGCTCAGCACCAAGCCACCCAGATTCGCTCTCCTTTTTGGGGCAACAAAACCTTTGCAGTTAACTTCAGCTGAGCCCATGCTCTGTCTGCATCCAAACAGCATCTTCTCTCCACCGTCTCCTGCTCTTTCATGTCACCACTTAGACACACCCACCCACGTTACAGCAAATATATAATCAGGTTTCTTTTATCTTATGTAAATCAAAGGAGCCTTTATCAGCTAAGCTTGCTATAAGCCAGCACATGGGCTTGGAAAACACAGGCAGAGTTGGCAACCCTCCGCCGGTGTCGCGCTGCCGTGATCCATTCACACCTGGCAAACAGACAACGCTTTCTTCCCAGCCTTTGCAGGGAAGGGCAAATCCGAGTTTATGACTTCCTTCAGAAGCTCGCTTGCATTGCGTTTCACCCAGACATCGTTTCCCCTTTGGAGAGATGAACAAGCATGAGTTAATGATTCGATTTTATTTGCAGAAGACCAGAGCTGAGGAGGCAGCTAATTCCAGGAGGCTGAAAGAGACCCTTTCAGACCTTATCAGCTCACTGCCCAGTACTTCTTGCACCTTGATCTGCTGGCAGACTCTCACTGGTCACAAAACACTAATTGTTTTACGCCTATGAAAAAGGCAGTGCACAGGATCTAGCCCTACCATCCACGTGCTTGTTTAAGAGTAGCTGTTACAGCTTTTCAGGCTCCTTTTCCTGGGTGTCTGGTTCCAAGCAGCACAATGTAAAATCACAGACTTGTGCCTGGCTTCCACTTATCTGCAAGTATTAAATTCAGGAAACTGTCAGGTCCATGTCCTACAATACCACCACTACCGTGCAAACTACAATACCACCACTACTCTCACAACGAGAGGTGCTCACCTGCTCTGCTTCCATTCCCTGCCTACCCAGCAAAGGGAGATAAGACATTCAACCTCCCGCTGTGCGCCCTGGGAAGTGGCACAGCCCAGAGAAGCAGTAACAGAATGAGTGCTGTCAAGGAGAACTGGTAATACTGGATGGAGAGGGGCTGAGTGCACGAACGTGCATGCAGCACTGCCAAGCCCTAATCTGCCTTGGAGGAGAAGCAGCAGAGATGGATGTCCAGGTGTTGCTATAAGGGATCAGCCCCAAGGAATGTGGGTGCAGTTGTATCTCTGCCACTGAGAGGCTGCATGGCCTTGGGAAAATCACACCTGACAAGCTACCAAGGTGTAAATGACTGGCCCCAGAGGAAGGTTTTCAAACATGGGTTTCTGGGTGGCAGATGCAAAACAGAAAAACATCCCAAGAAGCTCTTGCCTTGGGAGAACAGAGATTGCTGCAAGCAGACGTACAGTGGAGACTCTAGGGCACAGAGGGGCAAAGGCACAGCCAGCAGGAAACGAACAGCAAATCTTTGGAAAATACTTTCATTCAAACATAGGCACCAGAAATACCAGCATGCCTCTCTAACCTTTCTTTTTATTCTCCTTGCCCAGTAAATCCATGTCTGTCCAAGCAGCTGAGTTTTTCTTTACCACACCACCGCTCCCACAAAGAAATCCACGGGAAGCAGAGTAAATGTTTTACTTCTTCAAACTGAACCACTGTCCTCCTGAAGATGTCCTGGGCACTTCGAAGTATCTCATGTAGCACTACGTATCTAAACCGTGGCAAGTGAATCCTACTGGCAGTTGACAGATCGTAATGGAGTGATTCAGTTCTCCCCACACAGCAGGTACTTAAAAGCTTGATGTATTTGCTCACATGGACATCTAAGACATCTCAGGGTCAGCAGGACATCCACACAGACGGCGGATACGAGAAGGGATGCTGGGAAAGTTCCCCCTCTTTTAGAATAGCTTCTGCCACTACAAATGACAGATTTGTGTGAAAGCAACAGAATCCTGCCCCTGGATGTCTACATGCAGAGGTCTGGTTCTAAACTAGTTCATCTCAAATCTCTTTACACCTAATGAAGAGGAAGAGCACTGCCAGTACGTAATCTCATCAACGTATTTCTCATCCTAAAGGGGACCACTGAGTTAGGCGGCTACAGGTTCCTGTCAGGTCTTCAAGAGGTTTCTGTGATATGAACCTGGGACCTCTTTATTGTGCTCTCTCCCCTGTCCAGCTCTGGATTAGTGACAACATACCTACCCCCCCTCAGTGCCAAGGCATTCACAGGATCTCACTAGGACTGAGATTTAAACTCTACTCGCCACGGGGGCTTCCCTGTTTGCATGTGCTAGATCAGTCAGGAAAGGCTCAGATGAAAATAACTTCTGTGGGGATTTGGACATCCCTTGCAAAACAAGCTGTGCAAAAATGGTGTCATTTAGGAGAGAGTAAAGCACAACTCCTCGTATGTGAGATGTAAGAAGAGTCTTATTTTTTTCTTCTGGCTTGTCCAAAGAACAGATGCAATCAAGTAAGTTTTTAAATGAATATTCATCAGCATACACTGTACTCCAGCAAAGAGCACCACAAAACGACAGAACTAGTTTTGTTATCTACAGGATTGTGCAAGAACAGACAGGAAAGACAGAAAATGACTGGGGTTATGCAGGAGGGAAAAAAAAACCAGACATCATAAGGGTCATGTGTTGGTTTGCTATGCAGTTCCCTTGCCTTCCTTTTATTCCAGGATCGCGTTCCAACACAACCCCTTTCTTCTTCCTGGGTTTGAAGACCTCGCCTGCCTCATCAGCCCACCTACCACTGGTTACCTCTTTACCACGTCCACCTTTTCTGAGCTGTTCTGACTCACTCAGGCTGTTTTCCCCGTGACTTCACACCAAATTTGAGCAGAAGTATTTCAGCTAGCAGAAAATTTGCCCAGTAACATAGGAGAAATTATTCAAGATACTGGGCTGACTTTAGCAAATAGTTTTAATAAAAGAAATAAAACAGGAAGGGAGATTACAGAAATGTCCAAATATTTCCTTTTGTGATTCTTGAAACAATATTTCAGCTGTTAATTTTAAAATGACATCGTTGTTTGAAAAGCACTGCATTTTTTTTAAACGAATGAATAAACAGTGTGAAAACCAAATAAAAAGGTGTCACTCGTAGAAGTGAAATGTTTACACGAATGAAAATAAGCTCCGCATTTTTTTCCTGTTTAAAAGAATCACCAAGATCACAAAATTTATTTCAGGCTCATCCAAAATGCTTTTTCATGGCCATTTTTTCAGTAAGGTCTCCAAACTGACAGGTTTGATACTGCTGACATTTAATTGCATGCAGATTGGCGATCCAGGCCGTGAGTTAGCTTTGCCAAGAGGCAGACAGGGACATGGGAGCTCTGTGCATCCCGCCCTGGATTTCAGGGAGCACAGGGTAGGAAATGCCAGGAGTCAAGTCACACCACCTCCAGTGTGTTGGGAAACACAATGCAAAACATTGCCTAACCCAGTAAGGGCTCACTTGTGATTTTCCTTTATTCACAATCCGTCTCTTCCTTCAACTCACCTATCCCTAGATAGCAAAGATCTGACTTCATTCATATCTCTTCACTTTGCATTTATGAAAATAGCATCAGATTTCAAAGCTCAGATGAAAACTTCTCTGTCCCCGAGAAGCAACCACCTGCTGCGTAGGCCCTGCTTTTGATTCGGGCCTGCATTAGATGGGTCTTCCAAGTCCTCCTGTGACGAGCTCTGACACGTGTGGCCATGGCTGCTATCCCAAGACATTCAGCGCGAGTTTAACAGTTCAGTCCGTGTTAATGCCTCAAAATCTCTCTTTCTGACCATGACACAGATGGGTACAAAATAGAAACCTGGATAAGGTACAAGTTTCCATAAAAGGAAGGGAAGAGTTACCACACCACAGTACGGTTTGAGCCAGTATTACCATACTCATAGTTACCTGGGAGGGCACGCCCTATACTGGGAGGAGAGACATCAGAAAGGAACACGCCGTCTCCTATAACATTGGGATCAAACACCCTTGGTTGCAGTGGAAAATGTGGCTTCTGAAATCCTTGGTAACTGACTGGCCTTGGCTGGGTTTCATGAAGAAGCTTCCTGGGAACTGAAAGAGAACAGCAAAAAGAGCACAGCTGTTTGAGTTATTTCAGCTGATCAGAATGAGAATTATCGCATTATGCTATGGGTTCAGCTGATACCTAATTACACCACGTGCAGACCAAACAGACACTCATTTACCACTACGATGAATGCACTCCAAATGCCAGCACAGAGAGACTCAGTGAGAAAAGGCTAGAAACTACAAAGCGCTCAAGATATTGTTTGCTTGTAATTAAGCTTTGGGACTAGACTGAGAGTCAGATTCAGACAGCTTATTTAGACACCCATCTAAGGCAATGAAATGGCTGATAAGTTGGTCTTTGGTTTCAGCCCCGAGCTTCAGAGTTCTCCAGCTGGACAGCTGGTCCCATCATGGCGGCAGGCTGGACAGGAAGCCCCTAGCAAAGGGGACTATCAGTGATGCTTGAATCCCTGCCTCCCTCCAACCATTATGTTGCTGGCTAGAGACTGCACATCAGACATTTCTGGATGCCCCAAACCCCCCTCTGGAGGATGCTGTCCACAAAAAAAAAGAACATAAAGCTTAAGTTATCCACCACAAAATAAGAAATCCTACCTGAAAGAAACCCTCTCCACCCTGTGAGGTCCAAAATACTCCCCTCATTGGACTTCAAGCTTCAGCCATGCTGAGAAAGACCCCCTCTCTGTTCCTACCATCCTGAGAAAGAGGGTGAGGGCTTGGCTAGTACCTCGTTTCATCCTCAGTGTAAGCAATACACAGGTGAGAAAGGTTAACACGCCTGCCAGAGCTGCGTCTGTGTATCATCGGTCCCTCTGGACCAGCATATGCCTTAGTAAGAAAACTGCCTTCCCTCCTTGATGTTGCAAGGCCAGCTCTCTTTAGTTGTACCTCTAAGCAAAGCAATCAAAGCCAGTGCAGCTCCTTTAGTGTACGCCCACTGAAGGTGAATCCACACAGTAAATTCACCGATTTGCCCTGCGGGGACACAGCAGCATATCATTTATGGAGATGAACCAGTTCTGTGCCTCAGCCATGGCCAACACCTGAGGCTATTTCAGAGCAAAGTGCCTTTCCATACAAAGAGAAAAAAAAACAACAATGCTTGTATAGGCTGTTCAGCTCAGAAATTAGAGGAACAGTGTACTGAAGGACCAAGTAAAGAAATTAAAAGTTACAGGGGAGAAATATGTTTTCCCCTTTGGTGACTGTTCTCTAATGCATACATCAAAGCACCTCTCTGTTCCTGCAGACAGCCAGAACTTCACCGTGTCAAAGAAACAGACTACTGAGAACTGGGGCAGGATCATTAGACCCACAGAAATCCCAGGAGAGGACTGCTGCCATGTTCAGCCCTCCCTCCTCCAACTCTGATGGTCACAGCTTCTATTGTCCCAAGCTGGCTGCCACCTCCCATGCCTCAGTTTCCCCGCTGCTCCATTGCAGATTGTGCTATCTCTCATCTTTGCTCTTCACAGAGGCGTGATGAAGAGTAATTAAAAAACCAAAGCACTTTGAGGTCCTAGGCACAAGCCTGAAGGAAGATTTGGAAAGTGTGCAACCCTGGAAGAGAAAGGAAATTCCTGACTGCCCCTTGCAGCTAATCAGCTGCCAAGCTGGAGCATGAGATTTAATCACACCCAGTAAATCTGCCTGCATAAGTACTAATATTTCTGCTGGGGGAAGCAATCCAACTGCCTTGTTTACATTGTGTTTTACTTGCTGTCTTTGCTGAGGCAAAGAGAACTGTAACTATATTTACGGACTGACCTCCTGTATCAGGCTGCCAAGACAGCAGTGCTGAAGTTCTCGCATTATTAGAAGAATCATGGTGGGTCAGGAAACAGACATGAAAACCTACAACTTCTGAATAGCAAAAACCTGGCACAGCAATTTGTAGTGAGATCTGAATTGGCAACTGTCCCCCCTGCTGGGAAGGCAGCAAAAGACGCATATCCCCTGTTTGGAACTAAACAAAAGCAATGGGGGATACCAGTGCCAAGGAAACATTAGGAAGTCTGGGGAGGAGGCAGGTGGAACAGAGATCATCCTGCAAATCACACAGCCAGGGACAGTCACCACAGCAATGCGGATCTCCATTTAGAATCAGAGAATCACAGAATCCTTACAGTTGGAAGGGACCTTTAAAGGCCATCTCGTCCAACTCCTCTGCAATGAACAGGGGCATGCACAGCTAGATCAGGTTGCCCACAGTCTGATCCAGCCTTGCCTTGAAAGTCTCCAGGGACGGGGCATCCACCACTTCACTGGGCAACCTGTGCCAGTGCATCACCACCCTCACTTTTTCCTTATACCTAATCTAAAATCCTCCCTCTTTAAGCTTGAAACCACTTCCCCTTGTTCTATCACCACAGACCCTGCTAAAGAGTCTGTCCCCTTCTTTCCTGTAGCTCCCCTTTGAATATTGAAAGGCTGCACTCAGGTTACCTCTGAGCCTTCTCTTCTCCAGGCTGCACAGCAAAGCAAACAGCAAAAGGAACACAGAAACAGTTTTATAGATTTGGGCTACTCTTTCACATTTCAGATTGGCTCTTCTTCATAAAGATCTCCTTTCACCTCCCAGTCTTCACAGTCAACCCTGGGGCAGAACATAGGCTGGGTGGAGCTGCATCTTTCTTTGAACAGGTGATGCCAACCTTCAACATTCAAACCAATGGAGAAAAAAGGCCTTTTCCTAAGCACATCTAGGGAATTGAGCTTTCCCTCCCACCTTGGCACCGGTGCTAATGCCATTATGAGTGCTATCTGCGGTACCAGGGGAGGAGTCAGGGTAAAACAAAGCATCGCTAAATCACAGCAACTGGTCAACAGCATCCCAGGGAGGAACGGAGAAGAAGAAATGATCAGAGGGAAGTATTCGCAAAGACCGCTTATCGTTAAGGCACCTTAGGGTGCTGTTATCCCTCTGGGATGGCTGAGAAGCTCAGGTATAGAAAGACTAACACCAAACAGGCTTTTGGTGTCTAACGATAAAAGCGGCTGTGTAGAGATTCCCCAAAGCAGGCAGGCATTTAACATCAGTGATTAGCTTTGGTACTTCTAAAAATCCTAACTGCTTCCTGTCTTCGCTTCAGCTACTAAATTCCTTTAAAAATCTGGAAGCAATTTAGTGAAAAGCAAGAAGAATCCACAACTTTTTCGTTTGTAGGGACCACTTTTCTTTGTGGACTCCATAAACATCTTGAGGACATTTCACCAGGACAGACCTATCTCTGCAAAGAGTAAAACATTGTCACGGCACACAGCAAGGCTGTTCTTATTCTAGTTTATACAGTGCTAAACCCCTGCACAGCTTAGACAGATTGATTTAGAAAGTAAAATGGAAAGGTTTTTTCTAGTGCAAAACACCTCACATTTTCCAGCTAGCTTCTGTGCAGCAGCCAACTCCACAAGAAAGATTAAACATCTGGCTCCTTCGAAATACCTTCCTTAAATCCTGCAGAGAGGAGTACATCTGACACAAAGTACGGCATGAGCTGAAGCAAGGTGTCAAAGAAAGTTATTTATGATTAAACCCACCCGACAAAAAGTACCTAGGATTTTAGTCTCATCTCAGCGTTAAGCACAGAAATCCTGGCAGGGAAGGGCTGGCACTCAGCCTGCTCCATTCCATCCAGCAGAGAACTTAACACAATTCAGTCAGCAGAACAAGTGATATATGTAGACAAGAGGGAAAGAAATAGGGCCATCAATCAAAAGGCTAACACGTCTGATAGTCAGGAGCCCTGCACCTTAAAAAGTAGATGGGAAGTGGGTTGGGATGAGTTCAAAGGGAGGCAGTACTCGGAGGACCTCTGGGACATTTGGTCTCTGAGAGGGTAGCAGTCAGCACTGAGATGTGGGCATTCCATCAAATGATTGAATTCTCAGGTAATGTGGGCCAAGCAGCTGAGAAGGGTTTAAAATCTGTATGTAATCTCTCCGCTCGAAAAGCAGACCCAGCTCCTTGCTCACACTTCTCTCACTGGAAGACTGCTCATCCCTCTGAATCAGATTCGTTACATTTCCCAATCCAAGACTTGTATTATTCATGTGCAATGAATTAATGGTACCAACCCCACAACACACCCTCACCGTCACTGCGTGCCACCTTCCACTTGCAGAAATAGGGGCAAATGAAAATCAAAGCCCAAGTGTGCTCTCTGTGGCAGAGCAGGCCTGCCAGCCTTGAGTACAAGCAACTGGCAGGACAGTGTGAAGAGGCACATGCTGCTGCTGCTAATAGCATCCTTATTTGTAGATGGCAGAGACTCTTTCTGCTGGGATTTTCACACAAGCACTCCCTTGTGCGGCCAGAAGACAGACGGGTGACTGAAAGTTACTGCACCTACAAGCAGCAAAATTCCAAATTACTGTGCTAAGAGATGGAAAAGGCCGGCCAACACCTCGCCTCTTTGTTAATCAAGACCATTTGCTGCATCTTGTCTGCTATGTTGATCGGTCTAGTTTTAAATACTCCAGTTCTGCAGGTTCAGCTACTTGTCACGTGAGATTGTTTTGCAGAGGAACGTGGCTCTTTCTCAGGATCTCTATTCCAAAATGCCGTCGAGTGTTTCAATGGGAATGCCTATATTATTCCACTAAACAAAACATGTGACTGCTATAACCCCCCCATTTTACAGATGGGAAACTGGCTCAGGGACACAGTTTTGAAAGTAAGTGTTTAAATATCAAAATAATTTACCCAATCTCACAGAGGGACTCCCTGCCAAAGAAAGGAAAATTTGGTCTCCCTGTAGTTCAGCCTCACACTCAAACCATCCCCTCTCTGCTAATTTCATCATTTGGTATTTCCTGATGCTTCCCCAGTCCTAAGCATGTCTAAAGACTTCCACTCCCAGGACTCAATTACTGCCTAACCTCTATCATCACTGTACACACATATCACTCAATTGGAGGAGAGATCAATGAAAGCTCATTCTTAAAAACATACAGATGGGTTTTGTCAATCTCTAGTCCTCCCCTGTATATTCGCTTGTGCATTTGCAGCCCATAAGCTCAGTACAACTAAAGCAGATTTGCAAGACCTCCAGCAAATCCTGCAGCGAATGACTGAAGCAGTATGCAGCTTGAACAAAGCATGATTCCTTCACTGATGAAAATTACAACCAAGCCTTTTATCCCGGCAGGTTGGGGCCAGGAACTGTTAATGCTCAACATGTTTTTAATTAAAAATAATAAAAACACCCTACTGTGAGTAAACACCCAATATAAACTACTGCATTTTTTTTAGAGGTGGCAGCTCTGAAGCGCTGTTGTTTGAGACTTGAAAATGTTTGGCACGCAGACATGGAATCATTCGTGTTTCTGAACTATTAAAAGAAAGCGATTTCTTCTCACATGTGTAAGGTACATAGCTCCCTAAGACTGAAGAACTGGAAGAGTTTTATGTGCTGTAAAACATAAATTCATTACACAATCAGTCAACAGTATCAACTAAAATAATGGACTGTGACTGCATCAGACCACCAAATGGAAGAAAAAGGAAAAATCACGTAAGTAAGAACACTCTGAATCTGGTGACAACAGCAAGAGCATTATGTAGTTAGAAACACGGGAGTGAAGAAACTAATTTGAACAGCAAAAGTAAATAGAGGCACAGCATACCCCTCTTGGCTCCTTACCAAATGTCTTTCCTCTTGTCACAGTCTCTTCTGTCACACCAGATATATCCTAAGCCTGCCTTCAAATCCTGCCCCATGGTCAGCCATTCCCCGCTCATCTGTCAGGGGGGCTGTTGCTTTTTGGTCAAGTATAGCTGTAATCATTTGGTAAGAGACCATCAGATCCTACAGCTCTTAAATGTCACCATGAGTGGCCACATTGGACTGGGCGCTTCCATATAAAAGCCTGAGGTCATCAAATCTGTGCCTTAGCTGAAAAGCCATATTGTACCTCTGGACAATCTGTATCACATTTAAAGTATGATATAGTTTACACAGAAAGTGTAAAACGTCCCAGGAGACAGCAGGAGATGTGAACGAATCTTGTGCAACTGGACCTAAGCCTGAAAGCTGGAATTTGACCAGCATGTTGCCCTTCAAAATCCTCACTCTCAAACACATAAAAAGGAGCAGAGACATAACAAACACATGTGACCAGACCTTTCCTTCTCCTTCATTCATGTTAAAAGGGAAGATTTTTCCAAAGAATACTGATATGGTCTGTAATCCTGAAACTAAATACAACATCCAAGAGAAAGGAGGAGTTACTCAGCCTACTGCAGGCATGTTCTCTGAGTGCGGTGGTTCCAAACCACTGATAAAGAGGAAATGACTCATGCCAATTACAGTAAGTCCACTTCCAGGCACCACGTGGAAATCAAGTGAGATTCTCTGGGAAAACAGCCCTGCCATAAGTAAAGCCACCTACGCCTAAAGCCTGCACCACGGCCCTCCTCCTCTTCCCCTCCCTGCAGACACTGTCCAAAGCAGAAATTCAACTCTTCTGCTGGTGATTTCTGGGCTGGAGGGAAATGGTGCAAGCTGGGATGCCTGGCACAACTCAGACCAACTTTCAGAGCACTCTACCAAGAATCAGGCAGATTCTGAGGCAGAACAGACATTTCTTCCTTTGCTGCATCTACTGAAGCAACTAACTACAGAAAGGTTGTGTAATATGGGTATAAATAGAAACAAATGTCTTGTTTTCTTTCCACAGAAGAAATGCTCATCCTTTTCTCACACAGCTGTAATCACAAGTAACTTTAGAAGTCAAATATTTCTGGTCCAGAAACAAAGACCACACAACAAAAATTCACTCAGTCTCACTGTTTCTCCAGTGGACTCCTGCGGGTACATGGGGCTGTGACATATAAGGTTTTAGGAGATGAAGGTATACCATGGTGCACCTCTGACTGAGACTTTCCATAGGGCAAACAGGCACTGCTCCCTCCCAGCCTCTCCCTCCCCTCTTGCCCAGGACTGCAGGACACCTTCGCCATCTTTCTCCTAATTCCAGAAATGTATTAAAAGAGCTAGTTCACCTCATTTGGGCGCTCAACACATGTGTGCTCTAAAGAAGTCATCCTTAAACAACCTACATTCCTAAGTTCCCTGTACAGCCACAACAGTAAAAGGTGGGTGCCTTGAAATCCCCCAGGGGAGAGTCTGTCTATGTAAATTTAGGAGCCTAATTAGGTATAGTTAATGAATCATAATGTTACCTGTGGATTTATTCTTCTGCATGTATCTGAGTTAAAATCTTACGAACTGCTTCACATCTTTTGCTCAGATATTTTTTTCCTATCCTGAACTTTTCAAATCAGGATTTGAAGCTACAAACACCTTAAATTCTAGCCAACATTGCATGTGCTTGATCTATCCACAGGCGGTTTTCCTTCTGCTTTCATAATCATGAAAGTTAGTTGTTGTTCTTTCATCATCCTAAATGTAATAACAGAATATGAAGCATCTATTTCCAGCAACTCACAAATCTCCTGCTTGATGTGGCTTTTTGTCTCCAAATGGCACAGTGGAAAGCATCACATGCACCAGTCTGCTCCCTACAAGCTCCATCTAGAGAGAAAAATGGGTCAAAAGGAAGAAAGCCGTGTAAAAGATATCTGCAGAGTTATGTTCATCTGGTAGTTCTCTGCTTGGTGCTGAAGTCAGTAGAATTCTACATTTTCACTAGATAACACATCTTCAGGAGGATGAGACTCATGCTGAACCTTGTCCAAATTCCACTACACTTGGCTACACTCCTCGTGGGATATTCTGTCAGCTGTAGCTGTAGGACCTCTGTGATAGTCCAGCTGTATCTAATCTCCCCCAGACCCACAGGAGATCACGACAGCAGCTTTATACTCCTGAGCAGCTGCAGCACATTTTAGGGAATTGAGGTGGGTATGGATCAAACTCGTAACGTCACCTCCAGCAGCTACTGTTAGAAGCACGGGTAGCTACAATCAGCAAGGTCACTGCAGGAACAGAAGCCAGACTCAGAACTCACATATGGAGGTAACTCTGACAAATTAAAGCAACTTTCCCCCCAGTTTAAATTCTGAGTACACTCAGAATCTGGCCATTCAGTTACATAGCCTCAATTCCACAAATGGCAGCACTCTTCTGGCCTTCTCTGTTCCCTGTTTGGACTGCCTCTTTCACACACTTTCAGGTGTGGCTTATTCAGAACCAGGGCTTTGCTCATGTGAAGAATTGCTTGCCAGTGATGGAGGAAAGTCCTTGTGCTCAGGAAGCCAACACGCATGCGAAGTGGTTGCAAGTTACCAGGCACCAAACATACAAGGATATCCATTATAAAGTAAGGAGAGTGTGTTGGAGTAGAAGACCAGAGCTTCACAGAATCCATGTCAACCTCCACAAGGGACAGGATAGGGATGGCAGAGAATTAGGAGAGGAATCACTGGAGGAAAGGAAGTTACCAGTAAAGACATCCACAGCTACAAATATTTGAATAGGGGGTAAGAAGCCTCATGCTTCAGCATCTGATCCAACCACCTGCCTGGTACAACTCAACCCACTAAATTCCAATAGTTAGGAATATAATTCCTTCTCTGAGACTACTGAGCAAGATGGACGTTTGGGGGATGTTCTTTTACTATCTCTGAAGCAGTATCACCCGTGCTGGAGTCCTCAGACCACTGGTGACCTGTAAGGCATCAGAGAAGTGATCTAGAAAACAACTAATCGGGAGCAAAGCAAAACAAAATTGAAACAAACAAACAAACAAAACAACATTCCAAGAAAAAAAAAAAAAAAGAAAAAAATCAACAGCAAAAAAAACCTCAACGGCATTTCCCCAGACATTCCCCACTTAGTTTGTCTCAGTGCAGTAGCAGGCACAGGCAGGAGATGCTTCCCATTTGTTTTCATCTAATTAAGAATGTTTGTAATTATAGCAGCAAGAATTTAAAAGAGGATTATAAAAAGGAGGGGAATCAACTTTTTACAAGGGCAGACAGTGATAAGACAAGGGGGAACAGTTTTAAGCTCAAGGAGGCAAGGTTGAGATTGGATGTCAGGGGGCAGTTCTTCCCAGAGAGAGTGGTGAGGGGCTGGAACAGGCTGCCCAGAGATGCCCCGTCCCTGGAGGTGTTCAAGGCCAGGTTGGATGGGGCCCTGGGCAGCCTGGTCTAGCATTAGATGTGGAGGTTGCTGGCCCTGCCTATGGCAGGGGGGTTGGATCTTGATGATCCTTGGGGTCTCTTCCAACCCAAGCTATTCTATGTTTCTAGGATTCAGTAAGGCTATGCCCTCTAAAAAAGTCTGTTTTCTATTTATCTAAGTGCTACTCATCTGGCAATACATGCTTAGTCCTTTATGAGTTCATCAGCTTTTCTCCCAGTAATCAAACAACAGGGAACTAGACAAGGGGCTAGATTTTTACGAAAAGATATTGATGCCTTGATAACAAGGACTGAGAAACATCCAGAGAGCAGCTGGTAACCTCTGCTAATAAAGGAGGTTAATTTGTCACATGCCTGAAACAGTGGGGCAATTCCCAGGATCTCAGAAGATGCCCAAGCTGGAAACTTTGAAGAAGGAAAGCTTATCAAGAGAACTGGAATAAGAATTAAAAGTAAAATAAATGATAAAAGGTGTCTACAGTGCTAAATGGCCTTCAGTTATATTCAGATGAATGCAAATTAATACTTACTGAACCAAAATACAGTGTAGTTTAAGATACTATGCTTGATGCAGCTTCTGTTGTACTGACTTGGCTTATATGAGAAGCCAGGCTACACAAGCAAATTCAGAATCCATGGATCTGTGAGCAAAGTGGCCAAAGTGTTTTTTAATATAAATCCTCTAATTTGTACAGTCATAACTTGTGAGATATCTTCCTTTGGGGACGAGATTTCCTAATCCCAGTGGAAATTTTGAGCATAAACTCTATAGATGTTTTTAAATTATGAGAGCATTAAACCTCCCATTTTTTTGAACAAGTACATTTAAGTAGCAGAACTCCCTAGTGCACAACACTGGCCTTAAGTTATCTGGCTTGCAGACTGTGAAAAGTTCTTTCCATGTTTTTTGTATTTTTTTTTCAGCTAGAAAAACACATAGCAGGCACCCTCTTGCATCCATGCATATCCTGAGGGAGCAGTAAGGACTGCGCGATCAAGTGTTACTACAACTGCTACTGCAAGTAACTGCCAGCTTTCTGAACAGTAAATTACAGTCACTTTCTTGCCAACCCATAAAAGCAGACACACACCATGGAAAACAATGCCAGGGTTTTGTTTTAGCATAGCAATGTTACTGAGCACTTACCCCATGCTCTCACGCAACCTGCCCTGCAGTTACTTCCACCAAGTGTAATCCATGAGCACGGGAAGAACGGTGGGAATGTGCAGTGCTGCTTGTGGCAGCTTTCCAGTACTTTATAATGATTTTTTTAAGTGAACACAAGGTTTCAAAATCTAAACGTTTGTTTCTATTAGGCTTCACGAGATGTTCAGCGAGGAAGATATCTGAGAGCTCTAGTCTGCTCTTTTCCACCTCCATACACAAGCAATTAAGATTCATTTATATGGAAATATCCCTTTCTCAAACAATACCTGGATCCACACCACCTAGTTGAAGACGCTTTCCTGGAGTGAGATGGGTGGGTAATTAATCTTTCCATCAATTATACAGATGGTCTCCCAGTTTAACCATTTCGGTTAAATGTCTGCACTAGGCTTTGCAAGAGCTGCAAGTACACAAGTTATATGTATTCATATACACATAGGTGTAGGACATAACTGGGGAAAAGGCTTCTCTCATTTATTCCAGTTTTAACAGAGCTGAACAATGCTCAATCAGGTCCTACCCACCAATGAATGGAGAAACTATTCCAGAACTAACTGGGACTCCCTTGAGACCTCTCTAAGGGATCGTAGAGATCTAAGGTCTGGCACATCCCAACTATTTGTAATACTTGAGTCACTGGAAAATCTTCATCAGGCTACCATCCTAGCCAAGCCTCAGGGTGGCCATTCTGGGAAGGTCAGCAGCACTTCCTTTTTCATGGTCTTTGCCAAGCACAGTCCAGTTCAGGCCTGTTTGGGTAGCAAGGTCTGTTAATTCCATTTCTCCTATTTCACCTTTCAAAATGATTGAATAAGAAGAGTAAATGGAGATGCATCTTTGCATTCCCAACGAAATGCAGATTGCTAACTCACAGCAAAGGAACTATGAGGCCTCCAGCGTACTCATTCCATGATGTATCACCTCTATTTTTAGGTTTCCTTTAGGGGACTCTTAAAAAAATTTTTAAGACTTTAACACATGCCTTTGCTGCCACTAACTTGAACTCAAAGCAGATCCTTTATCTGGCACACACTCAATCGAAGTTGCTGCTTCTTTCAAGTGGAAAATAATGCTCTGTATCACACAGTGTGTTTGTTCCCTCTACTGAACATCCCACTAACTCTGATATCTTAGCATCAGATGAAAGGACTCATCCAACACAAAGAGCCGGTGAACATCACTGGAACAAGTAAACCTTTAACAAGCAGATTTCTGAGAGGTCATACAGGCAGAGATGGTTTATGAGACCTTATAAGCAGCAAGGAAGCTCATATAGTCCTATCAAACTATTTCTGTCCCATGCTGGGATGACCACAGCTTATACCAACACGGAGACTGCTCTTCTCTGTAATGACACATGCTGCAGGACTTGCTTGGCACACAAATAAAAGAGACAGGACCTCCAAAGGAAAAATGAATCCTTATTCATTCAACTGCTTGGGATACAATCTACCTTATAACCTGCTCAGTGTATAACGACAAGCTGTTATTAATTGCAGTTCCAATAACCATCCACATTACTTCAAACCCAAAGTAATCCACTTTAATTACTTTAATGCTGATAACTGCTTGGGATCATAGCAGTTAGAGGAGAAAAATACCTGTTAACTTGTTGACTGCCAGATACAGACTGCTGATAGGAGATATATCAGATATTAAAGTATTAAAGCTGACCTCAGCCTGGCAGGAGAGGGCTGTGATTCATGCCCATGACTTCTAGGCACTGCAAGAGTGCGAACAAGTAACTGAACAAAGATCAAAGCATTAGCTATTTGACTGGAATAAGGCAGAATATTCATCTCTGGCTCACTCTCATGTGAACCTCCCTTCCAATTTCCTCCCAGTTCAGCAAGAACTTCAGCAAGTCCAATATAGAAATCTGTTACATTGCCACTTTGCTTACTCCTGTGCCATCCAACTAAAATTATTGCTGTGGTGGAGAGTGAGAGTTAGCCTAGGATTCTGCTTAGTCAGAGCTTTCCATCTTTGAGTTGCTTCACACTTTTCTCTGAAAAACAGAGAACCTATCTGAAACACTCTGTATTAAAAAAAAATCTTGCATAAAGCCTATTTTCTTCATAATTGAGCAAATAATTCACTTCAAAGGATGGCACATCGTGAAAGAGACACACTAATTAAAAACACGGTATGCAGAAGAAACACTACCTTCGTGTTTGTACTACGGTCAGTGCAAAGAACTGCCTGCACAATTTCCCAGGAACAACATATGCCTTGAAGATACCCCCGTACTGATTTGATGCCAGGTTTTACAGAGCTGGAAATCAAAATCATAGAATCACAGAATTATAGAATGAGCTAGGTTGGAAAAGACCTACAAGATCACCTAGTCCAACCATCCACCTACCACCACCAACCCCACTAAACTATGTCTCTCTACGCTAGATCTAAACGTTTCTTGAACACCTCCAGGGACGGTGACTCAACCACCTCCCTGGGCAGCCCGTTCCAGCGCCTGACCACTCTTTCAGAAAAGTAGTATTTCCTAATGTCCAGCCTAAATCTCCCCTGGTGCAACTTGAGGCCATTCCCCCTCATCCTGTCACTAGTTACAAGAGAGAAGAGGCCGACCCCCAGCTCACTACAACCTCCCTTCAGGAGTTATAGAGAGCGATGAGGTCTCCCCTGAGCCTCCTCTTCTCCAGACTGAACAATCCCAGCTCCCTCAGCCGCTCCTCATAAGGCCTGTGCTCCAGACCCCTCACCAGCTTCGTCGCCCTCCTCTGAACACGCTCCAAGGCCTCAATGTCTTTCTTGCAGTGAGGGGCCCAAAACTGGACACAGTACTCAAGGTGGGGCCTCACTAGGGCTGAGTACAGAGGGAGAATGACTTCCCTACTCCTACTGGCAACACTATTTCTGATACAAGCCAGGATGCCATTGGCCTTCTTGGCCACCTGGGCACACTGCTGGCTCATGCTCAGCCGAGCGTCGACTAATACCCCTAGGTCCATTTCCTCCATACATACAAAATCTATCATCAGGCTAGTTTCCATATAATTGGCTGACAAAAGGGATGAAATATCTACAACATTATTTTCAAACTCAGGCATTAAATGAAACCTACGAGAGGTACCTCTGCAATATTACTCATGAAATACCCCTACCAAGGGAATCACGGCACACTGCAATGCCGGGTCTTGCAGCAGTCCTTACAGTTACTCAGGGTGGTAGAGTTTGTAGCAGAGTGGTGTCAGTAGGGTCCACGTGGTGCTGTACTGCCACAGACTGGTACTTCCTGTGCACTGAGTCACGGACTACTCTCAAATTTTTGCTTATCTTCAGAAAGCAGAAGGATTCTTTTCCCTCAGAAGAGCCTGATATCATCTGAGGGTTTGCACTGTTTACCTTCTTCTGAAATATTAGACACTATGTATACAATATCCACAGCTATCTGCAGGCCAAAACACCCGGTGAACAGAGAAAGAAGGAAGCTAGGAACTGGAGATGAATTCCAGCGTAGGAGGGATGAACCTAGCCTTGCTGGAGGCGCTGACCTTCATGCAGAGGTACCCAAAGTGATGAGGAAACACAGGAAGGAAAATGTGTGTGGTCCCCCTGGCATTCCGTTTAAACCTACGACAATGTTCTGATAGATAAAATCAAGATCAGCTGATCTTTGGAACCATCAGAAAGACACAAAAGAGCATTAGCCTTCACTTCTACTTGTCCTGGGAGAAATAAATTGCGGTTACAGCAATACTAGGAAATTAAACATGTCATTAACCAGGTAGAGTCTGACAACTTTTGTGCTATTAAACTCTCTTAGCACTCAAAATAATGGCTCCATCCAAAATGCCCGCTGGATATAGCATACGGCCAAGTTCACCTCTCAGGTGTGCCAGGAATGGGCAATACCAAGCACTGCACCTGCAACTTCACAAGGCGGTGCATCGAATTCCAGCAGCAGGAACCCCTGGGCTTTAGCACTGTTTTGGTTTTGTTCACCAGTACAGACACATCCCAGGAAGTCCAGAGGTCAAATGCAGAAAGCTAAGCAGCTGGGTTGGCATGTGAGGTCAGGGCTGTTCCTTGGGACTCAAAGCATCTGGGACACGGAATCACAGCCCCACTGCAATATAACACACATTACGCTGATGACCTGGAGATGTGGCAGGCCAAAGAAGATCTGCTCTCTGTCCCCAGTAAAGGGACCAGGGATAGCCCTGAAGGACAGCACACACACCCAAGGCCATGACACATATTCAGCTACGCACCATTTGAATGGACAGCCCTTCAGAAATACTAAATAACAAAATCCTCCATGGGGAAAGAAGACAGTTGAAAATATTTGAAAAATATTTGCATAGCCTCCCCTGAGCTGTCCCTGCATGTGTGTTCCAGCCATGCGGGCAACAATAAACCCCATTTATACAGAGGTACCTGTCTCTGACAGACCATCCATGATGCACCATCTGCCCTCATGGAACAGCACACATCCCCTCCGGGCAACATGGACAGCAGCACTCAGCCTCCACCATAAATGAGAATGAACTCAGTCAGCTCTAGCTACACACTCTTATCAAACTAACTTATTAGCACAGCATAGAGCCACTACTGCCCAGAAACAGGAAGGAAACATATTACCACATCTCCTCCTTTCCATTTAAACACAAAGAACAAAAAGATTGTTAGAGAATCCAGCAGGGTATGTGACTGTGAAAGGGTATTAAGACAAAGGGAAGTCTTTGACTTCATCTTTCCATATTTTAATTAAATGATGGAAGTGACAGAAAGCTAAAATAGGTGATGGATATGCAACTAATCTCCCCCATGCTCTTGGATTTCTAAAACTTCTCTCTCAAATACCATTGCAACCACTGTGTTAAATTGCAGTGGAACTTAAGTCTTCAGCCACACTAGTATCAATCCTTTGACTTGATGGGCTATTCAAAGACTGCTTCCCACCGGAGCTTTTCTCCAGTTGTGGCTGATCTAGAACTAACTGCATAGACATAAAACAGCTTCCTACTCTCATTGCCCATCCCTGAACATCTAAGCAAGGCTTTAGAGCCACACCTGTAGACAATTAATCACAATTATATTTTTGAAAAAGTATGACGGTATAGTCTGATATTAAAACTCTTTTTACCTTCTCAATGTGAAAAGCTAAAAAGCAGAAGTCCAGTTTCTGGTGGAATTACCTAATACCAGTACCTCTGGCTGTTTAAAGGAGAACACCTCTTACAAACATGCTTTGCATTTATTTTCTTGTGTTTTTTTTTTAAATCAGTATTTATCAAGATTTCTCTAACAAGAAAGATCCTGACTGCGCTACCAGGAAAACCATCAGAAGAAACAGTCCAGGAGAAAGAAAGAACCAACTACCAGCAGAAGGGTTGAACTCTATCTCCCCATTTCCACTAACGTGACCAAGAGCCAGAAATTTACAAGCATTCCAGCTCTCTTGAGACAGAAACCTTCCACTCAATTTAAAACCAGGTATTTCCCTAACAGGGCTGTCGTCCCAGCTCCAGATCCAGCTCCAACTCTGGAGAGTATGAATTCCTCATAGAAATAATTATTAATGGAAGACTTGCCCCAGGACACCTTAACAGAAAGCTCTCTAGGTCTTCCACTGGTTTCTGCTAGTGCTGGCACATTCATACAGATGGACACAAGCCACCATGAAAGACAAACTGTGAGGAAAGAGAACAAAAGTTGGCTGCGCAATTCATCCTGAACCCAGCCTTCTACACCCTTTGTTCTGTGCTTCATCCTTCACCCTAATTGCAGCGAAGAGCTGAAAAACGTTGCCAGTAAATGTGGGGCTTAGTCAAACAAAGCTCCCATATTGTTTGATTAAGAATCACTTTCTTCTAACAAACACAGAAAATTAAAAGCAGTTGTGTCATTCTGCACTCGTAGTGTGGAAGTAACCACTGTGGAACCTGAATATACTTAGCTGAGGTTTCTGACTGCCAGTCCAGCATAAGCCAGACCATGTCTTGGCCTCTTGGGAGGAATGGCTGGACAGAGAAATTGCTCTTTTCCCTGGATAGACACAACCAGACAGCTGGCCGTATAGCAGGCATCAAGAGACAGTCTGGTATTCAAGCACTACATGGATGTCAGTCAACTATTACGCAAGAAAGGCAAAAAACGATGTCTGAAAGACAAATCGTGTAAAATGAACGTGCTAGCCTTAGTCATAGTTATGAACAACACCAACTGGACGACTTGCTGGCTGTCACAGTTTACCTGCCAAAGACATAACGAATGATACTTCTATCCTGGGACGGCGTGACTCTCATACCCAGAGGTGGTTCTCCAAAACAAATTCATGACAGGCAGGTGACATACAGGAAGCTTACACGGCCTGGTCTGCATCATTTCAGCAGGAAATCTACCTCAGGCTACACAGCTGTCAGTTCCACCACCTCACTTGTCAAGGAAGGACCAGAGAAGCCACATCTGCCAGATGCTGAAGGCAATATACACTTTAGAGACCATTCCTCTGTGTCTGCCATCAGCAGACTTGAATAGGATAGCCAAGGATATAATCCACTGCCATAAAAAAAGAAGTATGATTTTCATATTAGATTCAAACACACCGGTGCCATACAAGTATTACTATCAAAATTGACTGAATGAAAGTAATCCTCTCTCAAGGAAAGAACATTTCCTTTTAAAGTCCTTAAACAGTCTCATCCATCGCTGACAATTACCATCTGTTTCTCTTCAAAAATGAGCCCAACAAAACATTTCCCAAGCAGAACAGTACATTAAGTACACGGGCATGTTCAGCCCAGCCCTCCGGCCTTAGGGGACACTGGGCTCACCACAAGTCCCACCAGCTCTCATAAGAGAACAAAACACGAGAGAGATGGGCTTCAAGCTGGCACCTGGCCTGTCTCAGCGCTCCAAACTCACTGAGTGGATCAGTGAGCATACGGAGCTTTTGTCATGAGTATAGGAGGAGGATTGAACACCTACAGTTTTCCAGTGAAAGTCACTAGTTACTGCGTCAGTACAGGCTTCACCCTCCAGGATTTGACTCTAGAGCATCCTACAGAGCTGATCTACAAGGTCCTATGAGCACTGAGCTTCATGGCACTGGTGCTGTAGATCCACAAGCTATATTTCTTTCTCTAAAAGTATGGAGGCCCAGAGCATTGGTCCACATGACCACCTGTATTCTAGATGCTCACACCATTCTCAGCAGAGTTTTAGGCAATGCCAACTAGCACTCCCTGGACCGTGGCTGGCTACAACCTGGATCAATGCCCTCAGGTAGGATACATGATTGACCTGTTTGTTTTGGAGCAAAAAACATCAGGCTAGATGCAAGTCCTGCTGTACCACTTGCACATTTTATTTCCCACTATAGGTGCAGCAGTGCTCAGAGCAGTGCCCTTTCATCACCTTTCCTTAGCACCTAACTCAAGAATTTTGGTAAGGAATAAAGTCCCCAGTGCACGTGGCTTTACCTTTCCATTTGCACAAAAGAGAGTAAGCCAAAGTCTGAGGTGATTTAAATCAGCCTGAGAAATCTGGCAGAGTCCCTGTGCTGCAGATTGAAGCCAGCTGGAAAGTAAGGCTTTCCACTCCACACTCTGCATGCACAGCCAAAAATCACATGTGGGTAGCATCACCAAAAAACAAACACCTTCTCCTGTCCCGCCTCAAGTTTTGTGTGAAAACAAATGATGGTCTTCACAGTTGGAAAACTCATATTTCAAGGTACATTTTCATGCTTCAGGAAAAAATAACCTGAAGTGAAAGGAGCAGCATTAGTTTCTGGCAGTGCTGCAGAAAAGTCCAAGCAGAGGTTCAGTGGCAGACAGCGAAGCACGGCAAGTCCTGGTTCCATGAGCCACACATTATGTGGTTTTAGGCAAGTCAGTAGGTCAGCCTGAAGCAACTGCAAAATAAAGTTGAGTGTCACAGAGCAATAGGGCTATAAACAACTTTGCAAAGTCGTCTGGTATCCTTCTGGTCCTGCAACAGGATCCAAACTAGCCTGCTCTTGAAGTCCCTGATGATGAAGAGCCCACTATTCACCATTCGGTGTCTTCCCAAACCTCTCTCTTTTCACCACTGACAATGGTTTATGGGCGTTCGGCCCAGTTCCGTGACGAAGGGGACGGGGGACCCACGGGAAAAGGGGAAAAGGGTAAGGAGATGGCCCTGAGAGCAAAGAACAGCGGCAACAATCTGAGGAGAAACAAACTAATTTACTAAATAAAATATCGGAATGCAAAACAACACACTATAATACAATATACTTACAATTTAAGCTGATAAATCCAATACAGAGAGAGAGAATGTCCCAAAATCAAGGTAGGCCTTACTCTACTACGGACGATAAGACGGCTGGAGAGCGAGGTGCTGCCAAGACGAGAGACGGCGGAAAAAGGGACCAGGTCTCGTGATCCGCAAGTTTTTATACTGCGAGCTTTTATCTTTTCCCTCCGGCTGGAAAATGGTAACAGAGGAGCAAAGTGCTGTGGGGAATGTCGTAGTCCTTCTCTTCTGAGAACCAGGTACATTCACTACATGATGTTATGATGTGGAGTACCGATAACCGAAAATCATGAAACCATGACAACCACTGTAATATTCTTGTGATTGTATAACCCAAATTTCCTTTGCTACAGTTTATGTTCTTAACCTCCACCAAGGAAGTTAAGAATAGTGGTTCTCCCCATCCCTGCCACAGCCTTCTACGTCCCTGAAAATTACTAACCTACTCCCAACCAAGTCTGTTAAACAGCTTCAAATTGTTCCGGAAGGCAGAAACCAGGCTGAAGTCACACCTAAAACCACATTAATGCAGCATGTGAGTGTCCCTGCTCCAAAATGCTCATAACTGACAGGGAAAGGGAAGAAGAAAGTAAAAGGGTCAAAGAAAAAGGTAATTCATATTTCAAAAGTAGAAACCTGAAGTTATTCTTTTTAAGAACTACTACAGCTTCAAAGGAGTGGGCTTAATACCTAACAAAACTACTGCATGCGAACATGTGCCTCTTTCTGCTTCCCCTGAGCTGCTAGATAAGCTCTTTTAAAATACAACCTGTAGATATGTGAGCATTTGGGACAAAGCTGGGAAACACAAAGCAGAGCCCTCAGGTCCCCCTCCAATCCAGCACGATTCTTCCCCGTCGAGGAAGCAGTGCTGAACAACGACACTTTCAAAGCTCTCTCGTATTTTTTGCTCAGGAGCTTGAAACAAAACGATCATTTCTTGCTTGAAACAGCTTCGTGCATTCTACCTTGCAGGGCAAACCTGAGCCATGAATACAAGCCGAAAGGATCTTACACACCAAATTTACTGTACTTCAGGCAGAGACATTAATAACTGCCCAAATGGTCAAATTCAGGAATTTCTAAAAGAGTCTTCTGTTAGCGTGTGCATTACTGATCACCCGTAGACTCCACTGAACCATTTTAATTCAT
The DNA here is from genome assembly GCF_002078875.1 of Numida meleagris. NCBI lineage: Eukaryota > Metazoa > Chordata > Aves > Galliformes > Numididae > Numida > Numida meleagris. The sequence continues at coordinate 111,822,709 of NC_034411.1, forward strand.
TCCTTTTGACATTAATACACACACAAATTCCCTGCTTGTTGAAATGTTATGCTTTCACAGCATTTTTCATGCACCACACAAAGATAGTTTCAGATTTAAAATAACTCATGCAGTAGAAGCAAGTCCCTGTCCCAGCACATTGGTCATGTTATGCCAGCCTGGAGGACTAAGATATTACAACTCCGAATGCACTGCAACAATTGCAAAAGTAGTGCCCCTGAACCTAAAAAAGTCATAGAAAACAGAATACGCCTAAATAAAATGTAACCATTACACAGACCGATTTTGTGTCAGAGCAGAATATGAGGATGGAGTTAAAGAACAATTAAAAACTGTGCTCCTAGAACAACCCCACAGAAAGCAATAAATCTTGAATTGTTCAGATATCAAACATCCTCCAACTGGAATATCTGCCTGGGGGCAGCTGTTACACACTGATTGCCTCAGCATGCTCAGGTGGATGACCTCAGTCTGTTCGTGCACACGTAACTATGGCAGCAAACCATCAGTGAGCACATTTAGCAGGGCAGGAGCCAAGCCAAATTGCCTTTGTAGCAGGTAAAACTAGAGCACAAGGAGGAGGAAGGGGCAGCTCCACCTATCAGCCCAGCTGGCTTGTCGAAACAGACCCTTGCAAAGGCAGCTGCACCTGAAGGATGGAGGAGCTGTCATGTATTGGAAGCAGCAGTACTGAAAAGTGATGTAGAGGTCACAGTGGGTGAAAAAATACGCAGTGTGGTGTTTTGACTGTGGAATGTCACTTAGAGGTATAAAAGAGAGGAGTATTTTAGGGACAAGGCATGTTACCTCTTCTGTGTGGCATGGCTGAGACTGAAACTGGAGTATCATGGGTAATTCAGGCAGTCCATTTGTATTAACATGGAAAAAAGATGAAATGAGAAACAGAGAAGCAGCAGTGGAATGACAGAGACAAATAATGCTTTATGCTGGAAAATGGGAAGAGCACAACGTTTACGAAATCAACACAGAGGCTGTGAAAGATGTCTTGACCTTCTGTATTAAGAGAAAGAAACCACCCGCTTCCATTGCATGCTGCAGTTCAGCAAAGGGAGTCACAACAAGAACCGCTGGCTGGACACAGCCCAGATTAGTGCAAGTCTTTAACAGCCCAAGTGGCTCATTAACATTCACTGTCACTGCCATGAGTGACTTGTGCTCCTTATGAGGTCTCCAAATCAGGCCCCGACCTCCAGGTGGGATGTGTTTATTGTAATGAGCTTAGTATAAAAGCAACTGGCTAAGATGTAATAACATGTATTAGATCATGCTGGATGATCCAGTGGTCCCTTCTGGCTTTTAAACTTCGTGAATGAACTCACGACCTTTATAAAACACTGGCTGCACTGGATATTTAGATGAACGTGTAATGAGTTTCCCATCATGCTAAAGCAGGCATCTTCAACTCTGTTCCTAGGACTAACTTCATGCTGTCATAAACATCACCCTTATGCTATACGATCGCATGCTGTATTCATGTTATTTAGTTTAATTTGCACACTAAAATAATATTTCCTTCAATCTCAGTCCCATCACACTCCTCTTTTTTCTGCCAAACCCAGGGCCCCTTTGCAAGAAGCACGGTTTCATTGTACCTGGCTTTTTAACTGGTTTGGCTGCCGGTGTTCTCAACACTGTAGCTGATACACTTGGGAGAAAAAAAACAAACCACTATAAGTGAGATAAAAAGGCTATACCCGCTCGATCATAAATAGTAATAAATACTAAGCAGGTAATCGAATATTTTGTATATAATCCTCTTTCTAAGACTAGCTATTAAGACTCTTTAAATTGAATACAGGCATTTTGCACACGTTTATTTCATGATGATGCTCTTTTCTCCTAATCCCTGATTCCATTTGTCCCACAGAGACATCATGTAAGTTAGCATGCCTTACCCCGCTGTATTTGAAAACCAGCACACAGACCTGCAGACGCCAAGCCCCTCTTTGTTTACTGCCTTGTTATTTTCATTCACTTTCACTTGCACTTGCACGCAAATTGTTAATGGCAATCACATGTGCATAGGTTGTCACACCCAACACATGCCTCTCTGTGATGTATAACCCTCCACTTCCTGGCACATGAGGCAGCCCAACATCTGGTTGTCACTAGTGCCCCACTGTGGTTTGAGGTTCCTCTTCTCCCATGGTCTCTAAAAGCACTGAGAACCAAAAATGACACAGGAAGCAAACCACCCCATGCTGCACTGGAGCAAGGCTTGGGTCTGGCCATGAAAGCAAGCAGAGAACAACTTGCAGCAACATCCATTTGCAAAATACACCCTGCTTAATCCCTGTTTATAGTGTTAAACGAATGTGTGCACATCTACGCCCTGCTGACTTTCAAGATGTGGCTGCCAAGCCACTAAAAAGTGTTTTTTTCAGTAAAACTTTTTTTGTTCCCTTCACCTTTTACAACTTGAGGAGTTTCCCAGTTAGCTTTGACAGCACATAGGTGGCTTTAAAAATAGAAACCTACATGATGGAGAGTTAGATCAGTTTGCCCATTCTTGCCGTAAATGAGCAGAGGGCTGGAGCACCTCGCCTACAGAGACAGGCTGAGGGAGCTGGGCTTGTTCAGCCTGGAGAAGAGAAGGCTGCGGGGTGACCTCATTGCAGCCTTCCAGTATTTAAAAGGGATTACAAACAGGAGGGGAATCAACTTTTTACAATGGTAGGTAGTGATACGACAAGGGGGAATGGTTTTAAGCTTCAGGAGGGAAGGTTGAGATTGGATGTCAAGGGGAAGTTCTTCCCAGAGAGAGTGGTGAGGGGCTGGAACAGGCTGCCCAGAGAGGCTGTGGATGCCCCATCCCTGGAGGTGTTCAAGGCCAGGTTGGATGGGGCCCTGGGCAGCCTGGTCTGGTATTAGATGTGGAGGTTGGCGGCCCTGCCTGTGGCAGGGGTGTTGGAGCTTGATGATCCTTGAAGTTGACCCAAGCCATTCTGTGATTCCATGAATGTGAAATCTAAATTCAAGATGATGATGAACAATTCAGACAATTGCCAAAGGATCAGAGCTTGGCTCCTAACACCATCAACAGAGAAAAACAACCACTGGTTCTACAATGGAAAGCTGTAGCAGGCAGACCTCATAATTGCCAATCAATCAGAAGTATGAAAAAAGACAACATTTAATAAACATCCCTGAGCTAGTACACTTTGCTTGAACTTGATCTTGATTTTTAAATATTAAAGCCTCAATCCTGCTAAAACATTGATAATGTTAAATGTGCTAGTCCAATATCATGCTTTACCTAGCACTATGTCTAATCTAAAATCTAAGAGATTTCTTTTAACCAGATGATGAGATTCTCGTATCACCAGCAGATGAGGACAACCACCTTCCCAAGGCAGCTTGGCCCATCCTACAGTAGGCACCCTGGATGCTTGGACTTTTCTTTGACTTCGTCCATCTCTCACCACCACCTAGAAAAGCGAGGTTTCATTGAACACCTGGGCCAAATTAAGACTCTACTGCTGCGAAGAAGAGGAGGCTTTAGTTTCTCTTCCTTATTCCTTATCATGCTTTTCTCTCCTTCTGACTCTGAGTCCCCTTCTTTCCCTTCTAGTCATCCCAATACCCCACATCCTCAACATGACGTATCCCTATTTCCCCAGTCAAAAGTAAGCTGATTTCACAAATCCTAACCATTACTTTTTTGCCTTTTTAGTTTTCTGCCATTTCAGTGAATAGACTGAGCCAATTTATCACACAATCCACAGGAGCACGCAGCCAGGCTTGCCCTGTTTTGGTGGTAAAGAGCTCTTAATTCAGCTCAAGTCAGATCACAAACCATCCGGGTAAGCATCCTTGTACACTGATCTACTCACTGGCCCACAATGAAGTTAATGAGAGAAAAGTCTGAAGAACAAAGTTCCCTGTCTCTTTCTCCATGCTACAAATTAGGTGTGAAGAATATTCATGAAGAGACTATTTTGAAGACAAACCTACGGCTCCTGAAGCTAAGCCTCAAGCACAGAAGAACCTTTACCCAAATAAATTCAGACACATGTTGAACAGCATTAAAACTCACCTACATGCAAGTATTAATATCTGGCCTTAAAAACAACCCTTGTGGATGCACTTTCTGTCACAAGAGGAAGGAGAACTTTCAAAATCATCGAAACTGTCCACCTAAGCATCGGGTGTCTTTTCTTACATTTGTATGGGTGCTGTGATTGCTATGCCTGTGCTTATAAATAAAACTGGTCGGGGCTCTTTCTCTGACCTGCAGGGAAACACGTTAGCACAGCTTGTGACCATATGGCTGCATTTGCTCCCCCACAGAGCGCAGCCTCATTCATACCTCTCACCACGAAGAGCTGCTGGCCCACACTAGTTCCCAAACCTGGGCACGAGCTAACCCGCACCGAGCAAAGCCATGCCAAAGAGCACAGGAGCAATTCAACAGCTCCACTGATGGCTGCCAGAGCTTGAGCCCACAGCCTGTGGACCTTTGCAGTTTGCTGGTAGGGATGCAGGCAGAGAGAGCAGCCCCGAGATACAGACAAGCAGCCGTGTGGCTGTGTACTCTGTACGAGCAGCTTGATCAGAGGCGGGCTAAGGTCACAACGCGGGGTGCAAACACTGCAGAACAATGAAGCTGTGCCTTCCTCCCAGCCAATGCACTTGTACTATGAAAAGTACCGTAACAGCATATTCTTACTTAGTGCCTATTTACATGCAGTATCATACATTCCTCCCAACTGGATCTCGCTTATTACTGTTAAGTAATACGACTCCTAAATTTTAATCTATTCAAATATCGTCACCAACCAGGACTTACTGATTCTGCAAATGAAATCCATTTTCAAGGCAAGATTGGTTTCCTACTGTGCAGCTATTCAGAAAGGTGTTGGAACACCAACACACTTTCTCCACAGTATTCCCCTGTCTTGGGAAAGGCGTTTTGGAGAAAGAAGGCTTCAAGTGCCTCCAGCATGAAAGTTACAGACAAAATACTCTTAAAGATGCACTGTTTGCTTTGCAGCATTGGAGTCAAAAGCCGTGTGGTCTTGAGAAACAGAGCTGTGCTGCTTCTCAGAAAATGTGGAAAGAAAAACAAGCAGTAGCTTTCAGTACGACCACTGTGAGCTCTAGCATTTCATTTATGGTTTGCATTTACCAGAGGATTAATTTTCTGTTAATCTGAACATTCCCTATTCAGAAGGCTGCCCATGAGCAACGTCTTCAAAGGAACGTCTCTCCCAACTTAGCCATAATCAAACTACAGAAACATGGTGTGCTACTAGGGCAGGAACTTAGCTAGGTGGAGAAGTGTTTAGAGTGCAGCTATCAATAATTTGTTTTCGCAGAGGAAGGACACACTAAGTGAGGTTTCGCAGAGGTCAGTCCTAGATCAAGTCCTTTTGAAAATATTTTCATTTTCCTGAACAGAGAGTGCCTGGATGATGACCAGGATGCTGGAATATAAATAAAGTTTATTACATTTGCAGATACCAAGTTAGGAAGAACGGAAATAAAGGGAGAGGGAGAGAATCCCACATGCTCCCGACAGGCTGGAGATACAGACTAGTCCAAGATGCCGAAGTAAAGCAGGAACAATCCACTGGACAAAGGCAGGATGAAGAACAGCTGTCCACTCAGCAGTCCTGCAGTTCACAAGGGTGAAAATCAACCACTGATGTCAGGAGGCTGATGGACATCAGACCAGAACGTTTAAACCTTTCCTCCTGCTCAGCACTAGTAAGATCTCAGCTGCAGCACTGTGCCTGCTCTGGTATCTCATTAGCACGAGAAACAGGGACCTTCAGGAAATAACCCAGAAGAACAGCTTAGACAGTGTTGATACTCTCACCATAAACAGCAGAAGACCGAGAAGGAATGTGGTGAACCTGAAAAGACGCTTTAAAACCATAAAGGTTGCTAGACAGCAGAAAGAGATAGTGTTTTATATGCTTACTTGGTTACACAAGAAAGAAGGGGCTAAGAGAAAACGCAGCAGGAAAATTCAGGTTAGTCACTAGGCAAACACTTCCAATGGAAAGGAAAGTATGTAAGTACACCACTCCTGCCGGAGAGTACTTCAGTGTCCACCCTGTTTGCTGACATGGAAGTAGACTATGAGCTCCTGAAAGGAACTTACAGTCGTATGACTCAGAGTTTAGCAGTTATCTCTCCATGCGTACGAGACAAGCCTGACAAAGCCAGCCTGTGTTGGCAACTTGAAGTTGTGTGCTTGCCATAGACACATTACTGTAATGCATCATTCTCAGCTGCCCAGTCGCCTTCTCCACACCTCCAGAGCCTTCCTGGGCCCAATCCAGCCTAATCCACTCCCAACTGTCTGCACAATCATCACATTCCCTAGTCTGAATACGATGACCCAACCTTGATCACCTCTGTTCTCCCAGTTGGCAGCAACAAGATCTAAACTAATCCACCAAGGCACCATTTTTCCATCTGAACAGAGCTCATACCCCAACACTTTTTAACCTTTTAAGAATGGCAGAAAAACATAAGTCAGGGAAGCAGGTGGAAATCTCAAGTCTGTACAGACGAAGCTAATTAAAAAGATGAACTTCTAGATACTCTACGCAGGTCAGCTGCACTAGCCAAGATTCAGTGAGCAAAAGACTGGAAGAGAGTATTTGGGTTTTCAAGGCCTTACAGACACGGCAAACGTGCACAAGAAGCTTAGACCATTCGATTTCTTTCACGCCTCCCCACGCAGTGCACCAATCCCACCAGAGAGAATGTTTCAAAACAAGAGCTCGCCAAAATAAAAAAAGGACAGCCCAGAAGCACTCTCCAAGTACAAGTGGGAACTCTGGGGGGCACGTGTTCAGAGGACTGTGGGAAATGCATTTCTGTGTCAAATACTCCCCAGCAGGTCAGACCTCCCAGTCTCTAAACACGAGGAAAACAAAGCAGCCAAGAATCGTCCCCTTCTTCTCACAAGTCCTGTCCCATCCTCCCCGCTTCCAGAAGCGAACAGGGGCTCTGGTCTCACACTGACTGCTTCTACTCAGCATCCCTCACTTCTCAAACAGTTAAATTGTTTGCTTACTGCTTTCAAACAATGTAAGAACCACCGACCAGCAGGCTGACAGGGTTCAGTGGTGAAGGAAGAAGGCATTTCTATCCACCTTTTGCACTTCTACCTTGGAACAATGAAATTTTATTTCTCAGTAACAGGATTAAATGATCCCAACACCCACCTCTACATCTTCATCTTGTGTCCTGGGAGCCACTCATTTATATATACTCATATAAATGACTTATCAAGCTGTGTTTCCTTTCCTTTCCTCTTGTTTTTTGGTACAGGGAAGCACATCTATGCACTTACTCACTGAGGGATGCATCCTGCCTGGGCTCACTCCGGTCCAAATCCCATCCATTGTGTTTTAGAACGCAGAGCATAATTTGAACAGGAGCTTCCACAATGCAACATTGTGAGTGAGAGAGTGCCAACACCTAAAATAATCCTGCATTCAGCAGTGGCCAGCACTAACCAGGCTCTGGCAGTCTGCACTGTTGCTCTTGCAGCGGATGTTGCTTGACACCTAACCCAAATAAATGCATCATCCTGGCAAAGCAAAGAGAAACAGAGAAGGTGCAGACAAGTTAGCCTTTCTTGCTTTCAGCGCAACAGGGCGAGGAGAACTTTGTGACCATGGACATGAAGGACGTTGCTGGTGTTACCACATCAGCCACAGCAAAGAAGAAGCCCTAAGCTCAGTCCCAGCTATACAGGAGCAGGAAAACCTTGATGTGGCAGCTTGTTCTCTGCTTGCTTCTCTTTTTTTTTCTACTATGATTATTGCCCATGCTGGCACATGCAGGATTCACAACCCCACAGCCCCACCTCCCTCGTGGCCTCCTGCCATGCTGGTGGCACCCAGCTCAGCACAAAGCTCAGCAGCCAGATGCTTTCCCATCCAAGATGAACATGCAAGGTCCACCTTCTGCAGCCCTGTCAGGGCTCAGGAAACAAGCGATTCACTTCCAAACCCCAGCTCAGCTGTGCCGGGCTAGGCTCAGCTCCTGAAGCCTTCAGGCTGGGAATGGGAGAAGTCCTGGTTCAGCTGGGTCACTGCTGGTTTCTGATTTAAGGCACTGAGTGCCAAATTCATTCGCACGTCAGAAAGCAGTGAACCCAGATCTTCTCTCTCCCACCTCTGCCTCCTGAGCATGAACCCAGGCCAACCTGCACGAGGTGTGAGGGGGCAGCCAGAGAAATTTGGGCGCATGGAGATGCTCACACAGATCACACCTTACATCCCTCTTTGCCCCAGTTCTCCATAAAGGCAAGAAAAAGGCACTTCCAGCTCCTGTGGAGCACTCAAGGCTAACACAAAGATTATGAGTGACAGTGAGTAGGACCTGTAAGTGGCCCTCATCAACAGGCATGGCTTTTCCCATTTCAAGAGGCACGGCAGAAGGAAATGAGTAAAAACACATCCACACACCCTTGGACTTCAGAAAGAACCAAATCTCCCAAATCTTGACCCATCTCCTGTTGAGGTTACAAGAAGCAGGGATCTTCAGAGCACAAGTCAAACCGCATCCTGAGAAAAGAGAAACTACAGCAAGCAGTGCCATGTCACATTCCCAGGACGGCGTCACTCTTCTAGCCCTCACTGCAGTGTTTTCATGGTTTTCTTGCTGTTCGTTCTGCCCTCTTTCATGGTCCCCCAGAGTTTCAATCAAAATTAAATTCCCCTGCTTCGCGTTCCCCCTTTGCATTCCAGGAAGTAAAACAAGGCCAGGCTGAGCTGGCTGCCCATAAAAAGCTCTTCTCCCAGCAAAAGCAATGCTGTCCAATAAAAGTGCAGCCGGCCGCCTGCGCTGCCTGGGCTTCGCTTCCCTGCTTTAGGGCACATCTGTGGAGATACGGCAGTCGCGAATGGGTGACATTAATAATAAGGAATCATTCTCAATAATCTAGCAACTCCAGCCTTGCCAAAATAGCAGCCGATACACCCACCCATGCTACTGCACACCTCAGATAAGCTGATCTCAGGAGCCCCCTCCCCCCAGCTGGTAACAGAACCAGGCCCGGGTTTGATTCCTCCCTTAGTTGACATGTTTATTGCCACTTGTTTAAAGCGCTTTTCAAACATGATTTATGAGGTGCCTCGAAGTAAGCACACACTCGTACACATAAAAACACACAGAGCTGTGGTTCCAGTTGTACGGGAAAAGCAGCAGTAAGAATTCTCACTGCATAATAAACAGTACCCGAGCAAACCCTTTCCTCTGTCTGCAGAGGCTTGCGGCCAGATCCTCGGGGAGAGGCATAACTGCGTTGCTTTGTTAGCCTTATTGTAGCTGTGAGGTGATGCTTTTTATTGCTCCATTTTGAAAAAGTTCTCTTAAGCATACACACCACACACGCACACACACCAAAGGCAACTATCAGCTCTTGGTTAGTTCAAACTGCTACCCCTGCCACCCCTACATGTCCAATAGCCCCGGCTTTAAGCCTTTACAAGCATCTTTTCCCAGCATCAAAGATGAAGGCTGTTTAATTTTCATTTTACAGGGTTGAAGAAAAGTATATTACTATCCATCCTATCTTTAGTTATCGAGGGTGCTGTGTACTCTGCTCCAAAGCAGCAGTCATCGCCCGGGATGCTCTCCCAGCTATTTGTGGAGCAGTGGCTCTTGCATCACTTTGGTAAACTCGATGTGCAAGTCTCTGGGAAGCAACACAGGGCATTTACCAAAGAACAGAGGTTGTCTGTTGACGCTTGCATGCTACAGCTTGTAAGTAAAGCCCCAAGTAATGTTCCATGGTGAAGCCCAGTCCAGCAGCGGTGCTGCGCTCAGTTCCGGGGATCAGCAGCTCCTGCTTGGCTGAGCACAGCCTTGTGTCTCTGGAGGTCCACGCTCTGAGCTTCAGCCTGGCTCCTACTCTCCTCCCCAGGCCCATGGAAGCTCAGATATTTTTAGCTGCTGCTTGCCACGAGTGAAGGAATGTCTTTTCCTAAGTTACCTCATTCACAGGGACAGCTCTGCCAAGACAAACAGGTCCAAAGCATGATACAGTGACTCCAGCCAGGGGAGAGAGTTCCCATCACATCACTGCGTGTGCTCGAATCACAAGTACCTGGAATTATTAGTATTTACGGCGCATGAAATGACATTCCTGACTTCCTCACCTGGCCACACAGACAGGAGAGGGGGAATTCCAGCTCCTTCCTGCCATTACACAGCTGAACAGCTCTAAATGTGAGTGAGGGCTCCTGAAAGCAGCCCTGACAGACCCAGGAGAAGCACAGGGCCATCAGGAGGGGTCCCCTGAACTGCAGCCTTTGCAGGAATACGTGCCAACAGGAAAGTCAAGGGCCAGCAACAGCTCAGCTTCTCGTCTGGGGAAATCTGCTCTAGCCCAGTCTCGCTGTGTTAATCACACTCACCTGCACCTTGCTCCGCTCTGCGGAACCTTCCACAAGTGACAAAACTCAACCACGGGAGTCAATTGATACGTTCAGGGTCAACAAGGCAAATCGCAGTCAGAGTAAACTAAAGGCAGCACGCTTCCCTGCCCTGTCCCACAGCTCCCTGCATGATTCCAGGCCCGTAGGACCTGCACACGGAGGGGAACAGGGTTCTCTGCCTCACAGGCCTTTCCGGAGGGCAAATCCATTCCAGGTGTCCAGACCCAATCTACCTGCAGATACCAGGCAGGCACTGACGGGAACTGTTCAGAGGTATGGGCTTCCACACTTCAGTCCTGGCAGGCAGGAAAATGTAGAAACTGGGTATCAACGCTATCTAAAAATCTTCACCTATTTAAAATTCTGTCTATCAGAAAAACTTACAGACTTCCAGAAGCTTAACAAAAGCTAGCTCAGTGAACAGATGGAACTTTATTCATGTTATTCACCACTGGCAAAGACATATTCAGTGGGAGTGCCTGATCCATATGGAAATAGTACATTAACCAGCTCAAAAAGGGAAAATACGCAGCCCAATGAATCCATTTTGAACAAGTACTCAAAATGATCACGCAACCTCAGAGCTGCTCCACTCTACACGGGTTGTTGCACCGTGAGCAGCACTTCCTTGCTTTATATTAAAGGGAATTGTAATATAGGTGACAATGCACAAAGAGACAATGACATCCCCTCCAAGAGATGTGTGCTTACAGTGGGGTGCCTTGCGAGCAGCATTCATCATTCTCTCAGCAGCGACAAGCTCGATACCAACAACAACAACAAAAGAGCTTAATCACTTTCTGGGGAGCTCTCATCTGCAAAATCCTCTTTATAAAAGACACGTGTGAACTTGACAGCCTCGGCCAGATACAGAAAGCCCTGGTAAATGCAGGAATGAGAGCGCACTTACACAGAATTGGCGAGAAATAACGGGGAGATTCTAACAATGAAGGAAGTAAATCACTTCAATATGACAGGCTGCATTTTAGAAAGATTTCAGGCCACGGTCGTAGAAACCAAAGATCATCATCTCCGGAAACCCCAAAGGAAAATAAAACCTTGCCTTTCTCCAAAAAGCAAAGTTATAAGCCAAAGTGAAGTGAACTGAGAGTGAGGAAGGGAATGGTCCCTATTCAGAGAGGCACACTGCAATAATCAAGTCCTGTGGATGTAATTTAAAGCAGAGATCGAATTCTACAAAGCAAGACAAAAAGGAGAAGTAATAGTAAAGGAATGCTATGAGCAACAGGAAAGCCCAGGCAGCGAGGGGGCTCGCTGAGCACCGCACAGCTCTGCCTGCACCTGATGGGCCCTCACACTGCACAGACTCCCCATGACTTATCTCTTAAGTAGCAGAGATCCAAAGCCAGCATCTAATGAAAGCTCTAAGTATCTCTAACAGGAAAAAAGAAAGATATCAGGCTAATTTCCTAGGCTGAGAAGAAACAATGCGAAGTTTGGGAGGTGAGAGATTTACGCTGGCCTTTCACCACTCAGGACCGGGGGTAAGGAGAGCCTCAGGTTCTTGTCAGAGTACAAATCCTACACGTTGTAGGCACAAACAGGGCTATTTGCCCCTTCAGCATTAGCAGGCAGCCCACTAGCTTTGCCGAGCACGGGCAAGGCAGAGAGGACGTGGCAGAGGGCTGCAAGGAGCAACACAGCCAGAGCAGCGTATCTTCCTTCCCGGTGGAAGAAAACAACAAAGGCAGCTGGCAGTGTCTGGAGGCTCAGTCAATGCAGCCCCTTCCCTTCACACCCCACCGCTGCCTGCTCAGCGCCCACCCCTCCACATCATTTCCAGCCTCAGCCTCAAAACTAAACGTACAGGTGGTGACAAGCCTGAGAAATGAACCAGCACAGAGAACTCAGGCTGTTACCACTCACTGGTAGCCAGATTGTTTTAGGGAGGCATCCTTAAGTGCTCCCCACGGAACCCAAAGCAACGCTCTCTTCATCTGCCAAACGCCACATCCCTCCTCACCAGCTCTGTAAAAGCTGGACATATAACTCTCAATCTTCGTTTTATCTTTTTCTCACCAATTCAAAATTGTATCTCAGTTCTGCCATCAAACAACTCATTATTGCAATTACTTCCTGTAAGCCGCTTTCGTTTCATATGAAAACGTTCCCGAAGTTCCTTTCCCACCAAAATAACAGCAATTATCTTAGGAATCAGCTTCATTTTTAGGTGAGTTAGGGCCATATACCCCCCTCTCTGGCAATGTAAATGCTCTTCAAACCAACCAGAACTGTCTCTTATCATACCTTATATAAAAAAACCATACTGTCCACTGTTCATTCACTGCCTCGACACAATTCGGGGGCAATGTGGCCTGTAAATGTCCTGGCCTTCTGGTTGCCTTTCTCCCCAGAAAGATGTCATTAGTTTTATTTTGTGAGCTATGGGGATGCTCTTACAAGTTTCTAACCCCAAGTGTTTCTGCTGTCCATGACTGCAAGTGATGACTCAAACTACGCGAGTCCTGTTCCAGCAGCGGAGCATAAAACTGCAGCCACTGCCACCTGGAACGTGTCCACTGCTCAGCAGAGCAGAAACACACCACGGCTCCTGGGAAAAGCGAGCGATTCCTGTAACACGGGAAAGGTTACACAAAGCTGGGGATTTGCGCAGACATCGCAGCGGTGGTGATTCCAGCACCATCGCCAGGCACCAGCACAGCGCTGGCTCATGCAGCAAAACCCTGCTCCTCTCCTGATGCCTCCTTCCTCCTTTAACCCTTGGCACCCCGCTGTGGTGGAACAACACCCAGGAGACTTGCTTCAACACAGGAGGCTCAAGGCAGAGTTTAAAGGTGCCTCTTTCCAGCTGCATCCATCTTTAACAGCAGGAGCTGTCCTCCTCCAGCCCAAGGCAGTGCCGCACACACCTGCAGGCTGCCGCTAGCTCAGGAGAAAAATGGAGGCACATCCACGTCTCCTTCTGCAGTAACTGTTATCTGTGATCCATCTCCACTATTTATCACTGAGAAATCAAGCTACGCCGATGAAAAAATATATAAATTGTCTGGCATTTGAAAATCTACGTACAGCGCTTGTCTTCTCATTACCCCATTTGCAGCTCTGATTTCATTGAAATGGCACTTCAGAACACTGATTTCACACAAATGGCAAATATACTGGGCTTCTCTGAAGAAAATTAGATGTATGTATTTCATAGCCAACAGATAGGAAATCTCTCTGAGTCGCCCTTGAATCAAGAAAGCCCTGGTTAAGAGGGCTGTGTAGCTGCGTAACACAGGAGACTGAAGAAGGCTAAGTGCCTCCCTAAGCCAGGGGGTTCACATCCTGATCACAGCCCAGCATCGTAAGAGCCATTTAAACTTGAAGGGGCCTGCAGGAAAGCTGGGGAGGGACTGTTTGTAAGGGCAGGTAGCGATGGGACGAGGGGAAATGGCTTTAAGGTGGAAGAGGGTAGATCTAGACTAGATATTAGGAAGAAACTCTTTACTGTGAGGGTGGTGAGACACTGGAACAGGTTGCCCAGTGATGCTGTGGATGCCCCCTCCCTGCAAGCATTCAAGACCAGGCTGGATGGGGCTGTGAGCAACCTGGGCTAGAGGGAGGTGTCCCTGCCTACAGCAGTGGGTTGGAACTAGGTGATCTTAAAGGTCCCTTCCCACCCAAACCATTCTGTGATTCTATGATTTACTTAATCCTGTGTTTCCACATTTCCCAGTTTTGATGCTGAAAAGCTCTGCAGTAAAACTTATCATTTAACTCTTTTCTTTGCTGCATCTATCACCACGCCAGCAGCTCTACTGCCCTCTCCATCATACTCTTGGTAAAAGGCAGGGGAGTGGAGCTGGACCTTCTCCAGTGGATGGAGAAGTGACATTGGCTCATTTTGTACACAAATATTTTACAAAAAACACCACGTCAGTGAGAAGTGTGGAAAATCACACGCGTGTATCTGACACGGCTGCACAAACCAAGCATCTCACACAGGGGCCAGGAACACTTCCATGCTACAGCTTCTCCTCCCAAGCAGGAAAATAAAGCTACATCAGCAAAAAAAACTTTCTGGCAGAGACTAATGATGTCTTTACTGGGCAATTTACTAACAGAGATCGGCTTGTGCCAATGCCTCACCACTCTTCCTCAGAAGAATTCTTCCCTAATAGCCAAACTCTGTTCTTCTAGGGAACATGGTCCAAGTGTCTTCCAACTCTGTCCAGGGGTTTACTGTGAGTGCTAACCCCTGCGTATCACTCACTGCCGTACCGCTGGCGGAAAACATCAGTGCTCTCAAAGACAAGGGCCTTGCAAGCCTCTGCAGACAGAAACCCCAGCTACAAATCTTCACACCAGAAAAAAAGGATCGGAGGCATGCTGAGCCCAGATATACCAAACAATTTCCAGTGAAGCAAAAGTGCAGTGTGGTGGGAACTCCCCTGCAGAGCTTCTGCCGAAGCAGATAACGATCAGCTGCCGGGCTGCCTCCGATAAGAACCACTTCTGCAGCACGAGCAGTGCTCAGTGCTCACTGGTTATCAGTGCTCATCAGTCAGCCAGTAGAAGAGAGAGATCTGGGGCTTCTCCTGGGGGGAATCACTGGTAATTCAGTTACAACAGATGGAACACGGAGCGGGAGCATGCTGACACACAATGCACTGAAAATACCTGCAGATGGGTCAGAAAAACCATTCCTCTCACACCGATGACAAGATTCCCCTCCCTGTTCAAGTATTTCCAACGCTGCCTTAATCAAGCAGAGCAAACAGATTGTCTTACAGACCTCTGAAGCTGCAAACACGCCACTCACACCTCCTGACCATCATTTGTTCAGTTGCAAAACAGGCGTGCTACAAGGCTATGCTGCACATTAGGATAAGGACACAAGCACAGATTCAAAGCCCTAATCCACTGCCCATGCATGCTGGTAGTCACCTAGCCCCGATACGAGCGTCCTCCTGGACCTCCTACAAAGAGCCAGACAGGACAAGCAGCTGTTTGAAGCAACCTGTAACGTGACTACACCTGCATGCAACTTCCCAGGAGTGGAGGAGGAAGGAAGACTCCAGAAAGTGTCCTTCTCCTCCAGCATGGCCGCACAGCCAGTCCCACCAGCTGTGTCACACAGGAGGAGGAGATGCTGCAGCATTCCTACTAGAGCACGGGCCTGGGCAGAGGAACAGCAGCGTCTGCACAGAAACAGAAGGCACTCCTGGACACATCTCTTCTTTCAGTAGGAGCACACAAGATAACTAGAGCACTGATGGCTGTGTTCTCTACTGTGTCCTAGTCCAGGGCAAGAAAGATTTCTCACAGATGTGAAAATTTTCTCTCTGGAGTATCTGCTGGAGCCTAGCATGAGACCCAACAGATGTGAGTTGGGAGCGTGTACTTAATGCAGAACCATCTGCCCAAGCAAATCAGAGTCTCTGAAACACTGCTCTTCACAACCTCGCACTGCTTCACTGTCTGGTGGCACAAAATCCTGACTGAGGAGCCCACCCATGTTGCCAGTCTATGGCAGCCTGGGGACCTGGACACGTGTCACCAACAGGGCAGACCGCACTAAGGAGGTAAAACTGAGCATTCCCATGCAGACACCGGGCTAGGAAAAAAAAAATACCCACAACACACAAAAGAAAAGAAAAGAAAAAAAAAAAGAAGAAAAAAACAACACAGAACTGCTGCAGAAAGAAACCATCCTTAGATACCTCAAGGCCAGAGTTTCAGACTTCTAAATTGGAGAGAATGGGACAACAGGAAACAGAGAAGCAACCCGAAGTGTCCATGCACTGATCTCTGCAGCTTGCTGCAAAGCTGACGGACATCCCTATCTCCTCATGATTCTCCTGTACTTAACTCTAAACTCATATAAATAGCTTCAGTTAGCACAGACCCAAAAGAATGGCCACATCATATGGCAAGTTCTGCAAGGCATCAAGACTGACGTAGGGCCTAGGGAGCCCAAAAAAGGCACAACATCTCAGGCTGAAGACAAAGCAGTCTCTTTCAGTCCCACATGTAAATCCCTGCATAACCCTCCTGACTCACTGAGGTTTAAACCAGCAAGGAGCTCAGCACCACGCAACCATTCGCTCTCTCCCCCGTCTCAGTGGGATGGGGAAGAAGAGATGGAATATCTCTTTGGCCAGTTTGGGTCAGCTGTCCTGCTCCTGCCCCCTCCCAGCTCCTTATGCATCCCTAGGCCCTTGTTGGCAAGACAGTAGGAGAAGCTGAAATATCCTTGCCTCTGCGCAGCACTGCTAAGCAACAACTAAAACATCGGTGTGTTATCTACATTATTTTTATCCTAAATCCAAAACACAGCACCAAACCGGCTACTAGAAAGAAAATTAACTCTATCCCAGCTGAAACCAGGTCAGCCATGAGGGCAGACGCCATTTGCTGCTTGCAACACAAGCAAGGAAGCTTCTAATTAGAAAGGACATCCAGACGCAGAACTTGGTGACAAGGAGCGATGCCCCGTTGCCTGGAGAACACATAACATTACCCAATGGGACAAACACCAAGAGGAGAAGAATTCTGAACTTTTTGATGCGGTTCTTAATGTCAGTATTGAATTTACCAGCAGTTATCACAAACAGTCATTTGAGATACTTGCCCTCTTAAATTTACTATAGGAAGCAATATCTATTGGCCAAAGTCGGTTTTGAAGTAACAGCTCAGGAATACACAAGTCTTGATCTATACACAATAAAGGAGCCAGGGAACAGGTAGCACATACAGTAGATCATAGAACCATAGAATCACCAAGGTTGGAAAAGCCTCCAAGATCATCCAGTCCAACTGTGCACATACCACCAGTATTTCCTACTAAACCATCTCCCTCAGTACAACATCTAAACGCTCTTTGAACACCTCCGGGGATGGTGACTCCACCACCTCCCTGGGCAGCCTGTTCCAGCCCTGAGCACTCTTTCTGAGAAGTATTTCCTAATGTCCACCAAAATCTCCCCTGGCACAACTTGAGGCCATTCCCCCTCGTCCTGTCACTGTTACAAGAGAGAAGAGGCCGACCCCCAGCTCACTACAACCTCCCTTCAGGTAGTTATAGAGAGTGATAAGGTCTCCCCTGAGCCTCCTCTTCTCCAGACTGAACAATCCCAGCTCCCTCAGCCGCTCCTCATCAGCCCTGTGCTCCAGACCCCTCACAGCTTCATCGTCCTTTTCTGGATACCTGCCTGTAAAATGCTGTCATTGCAATGATCCTATTTGCTTCTTGTCCATCTGCAGGAAACCTTCAAATACTAAAAGTTACTCATTCCAGAAACAATAAATTATCTACAAGGAGAAGAGGCAGCTTCTTTCATCTCCTAATAAAGAAGCAGAGGAAATTGCATCATGCCCAGATGGGAGACTGATGTTGGCTTGCCAGACAGATAGACAGATCAGAGTGTTGGCATTAATGGCATCGCTTTCGTAGAGACAGACAAGAGAGAGCAGCCAAAACAAATGCCTGCATGCAACTCCCTCTTGGCCATCCCAGAATCTTGACTCAGTTTTTATGTCTTGTTACTATTTCTCACAGGAAGTGGATCAAACCCTCGGCCTAATCATTCTCACACATGGAGAGGAGTGAACTTTGCTAACCAGACACATCTCTAATGCGGTTCTCGAACAAAATGAGAACGCAAAGTTAGAATTCTTTTTCCCCAGGCATCAAACCCACCAACTCTACTGAAGACTGAGCTGGAAAACTACACTTGTCTTCATTTTAAGGGCAATGTAAGAGAAGAAATCAGAAACAGCTTCTCGCCTGAGTTTTCTTTGCTTTCTTAGTGCTGCTATTTGTCTTCGTGGGGGCTTGGGGTTGGTATTTTTTTTGATGATCCATTATCCCAGTAGCAGCAGTTTATTTTCTGGCCCCATTCCACAAGCTGTGTGGGTCAGACAGAGGTATTTGTTTTCATGTAACAAATATGGTTGTAAGTCCAAAGCAGGCAGATGTTCATCACAAGAACATTCCCTACACAATCTCAAATCCCTTTTCACCAAGGTTACTCCTGTTTGAATTAAGTGCATTTAAAAACTCATTTGAAGTAAGCTCTCCAGAGACCAACAAATAACCATTACATAGCGAAGAATGATATCCTCGTTCCCTCGTTATGCCCCTCATCACTTACACTTTGCCAAAGTGGAATAAGTGCTGCCAAATCAGAGCAGCACCATTTTAGACTCGGTCTCCATGGTGTAGCTAGGAAGCAGGTGAGGTAAACAGGCCCCGGATGCTTAGGAAATAATTCCCTGGATTAAGTTATCATCTGGTGCAGGGCTTTTCTACACATCAGCACTCCCAAGGATTTAAAGTACGCAGCCCCAGTATGCCACTAAGCTTAAACCAGCTGCAGTAACTCTCCAAAAAAAAAAAAAAAAAAAAGGAAAGGAAAGGAAGAACAGAAACCAACAGGAAACCACTTTCACGGCTCACTAAATGAAGGCAGATGATCTGCCAGTGCCTAAGACCAAGCTCACATCCAGTTCACTGCAATGCAACTGCAAAGCACTATTGCTCGTCTGGGCCCACCAAAGGCTGATACACCATCTGCTTTTGCTCCACCACACATCCTAGCAGCAGTATCACACTTACTAGGGAGAATCCTACTGCACAGATGGCAGGAGTGTTGCTGCTGCTCATTCTGTTGATGGATTTGGTCAAAGGGAGCAGCGCCTCACCTTGCCTACACTGGCCATTCTTAAGGACCTGCAGGAAGGATGGACGTGAAATCACACCTACGTGCAGATCTAACTCTGGAGAAGCAGAAAGGCCATTAGCAGCAATGACACAGGGCTCCGAATTTCTGCAAGGCTAACACATCAGCCTGAGTGATTTGCCAAGGCTGAGGTTAACGCAAAGGGACACAGCAGGGAGAAAACCATTTTAAATTAGAGGCGGGAATATTTATTAGCCAAGAGAAAAACCTCCCTCTCTCCCTTGGGATCCCTGAGGGTAAACACAGAAGACACAAATCACCTGAAGTGCCTGGACAGCCCCTACCCTGCATCCCAGCCGTGAGCAGAGCCAGATCCCTCTGCTCTCTCCAGGAGGAGACTGCAGCTTTCCTGCTCTGAAGTCTGCTTACATTACTCGCTCCCTTTGCTGACATTGGCAGCTTGCTCAAGCCTTAGCAAAACTATTTTTTCTTGGATATACTTAATCTGTCTTATTTTTATCCCATCTGTGAGAAAAAGCGGCCGCAGTGCAAACAGATCTGCTTGGCGTTGCCGCCAGCCTCGCGGATCCCATGGCCTCCTGGCTGGGTCGCTGCAGTGATTGCTGCTTATCTGGTGCTGCTTGTGCACTCACACACCCTACGAGCAACGCAGCATCCATCTCTTAAAGGCTTCCTCAAGGTGAATTAACCGAGTCTCATGCAGACTGCATTGCTGAGCGTGGACTTCCAGACCTTTCTTTTTCCACATAAAGTTTTAAATAGGTTTAGACTGAAAATCTTACTGAGGGCTCTCACGCGTTCTCCACACATGAAGGCAGCCTCAGCCCCACACAAGGAGCCCTCACGGCACACACAGCTTCACAAGGAGCCAGGGCCGAGCACAGAGTCAGGAGCGGCTGTGCCCACATGGGCCGCTCTCTCAGGTAGAAGTATGACTGGTGCTGGCAGGCCCCACGCCCTGTGTGGTTAGCTGAGCAAAGGCTCATCCAGGCAGGGCCATGCTGGCTTACGAGGGCTGGAACGGGCTCCAGGACAGAGGAGATGAGGCTGTTCTCTCCTTCTGGCACCCCAGACAGCGCTGGGACCAAGCCTGTTGTGTTTGGAGATACCAATGACATGTTATCACAAGGAGATCTGCAAAGACGCAGCAGGGAACTGTTTGTAAACCACTGCGTGTCTGCAAGTCCAAACATTTGTAGATTTATTCCCATCAACTGGAAATACGTGAGTCAGTGACCAGGACAAACACAAATCCGCAATATTTACAGGAAGACAGAAAGATACCATCTTTCTTTTTAAAATCAATATTTTTAACCCAAACTTCCTGAAGTAAGTCAAAAGAGCAAAGATTTTTTTTTAAGTAGCTACTTAGGTACTTGATAGTTCCTTCCACTCTCCCCATTTCAAAGCGAAGGAGCAAGACATGAGATATTCCTCCTATAAGCCTAGACATACAGGACAAGCAATGTCCTTGTACCACTTCATCTTCTTGTAAATAAAAAAAAAGTCCACAGCCCAGCTTCTGGAATGTTAGGAAATTACTTTCATTCGCACATGCATTAAAAAAATGGCTGAACTTTGAATGTTTTGCACCTCATTTTATTTTCTGTTTTCTTTGCTGTTTGCTGATCAGCATGCGAATACACCAGTGGGGG
Organism: Numida meleagris; assembly: GCF_002078875.1. NCBI lineage: Eukaryota > Metazoa > Chordata > Aves > Galliformes > Numididae > Numida > Numida meleagris. Next base: position 111,843,463 of record NC_034411.1, read on the forward strand.
CTGTCTTCATTTATTTGCAGGTCACCTCCTCATGCATTCAGGTCCACAGGCAAAGGAGCCTGCTCCACGGGGTGCTACAGGGGGTGCCCTCCTGTAAGTTTGAATTTTATCACGATATCATGAATCTCATTCTTCCCCTACCCCTGCAGATGCTCAGATCCCTGCTAGCAGCACAACATGATCCTTAATGCTGAATTCATGAAAGAAACAGGAGTTCTTTGGGAGAGAGGGAGACAGTGACTGCGTTTTGAAATCTCCTGGAAAAACGCAGAAGTGTTTCTTTGGGGTTTTTTGGAGTTAATGTCTTTTCCTGCTGCTCAGCCCGGCTGCAGAGATGCTCTTGTTTTTCCTGCCTAGCATTCATCCGTTCCCCTCTGAAATGCAGGAGATGAAGGAGATTCCTCCCGTGGGACTGGTGAAGAAGACGCGGTCCGTACGTAAAGCACAGAACATGAAAGATTTGGAATGCTCTTTTTCCTAAGGATTTCACTTAATCAAATTATCACCAAACTATAGGTCATTCCTAACCACTAATTGCCTGGAAACTATTCTGAAAGGCCGTAAATGTGTACAAAACCCGGTTGGCAAAAGCCTTGAAATGTAGAACCTGGGAAGTTTCTGAACAACCGAGGGGAAACAAAACCACAGTTACTTTTTGTAACTCTGATCCTGCTCGAGGGGCAGCATACAGGCACACGGAGCAGGTATTTTGTTCCTCACTATTCTCGCGCCAACGATGCCATTTAAACCCTTTGGAAACAGCTCTACTCCATGCCATCTGTGCTCCAACATTTAACAGGCATTATTTAAATGTATGCTAGAATTTTTCTACAAGCCCTCCCACTATACAGCAGCTCTAATGAGCCTACGTGCAGCCATGCACGATCAAAAAAAGCCGAACTGAAATCAAATAGAGGAATTTGGTATTGACCTGCAGTATGGGCCCCTGCACAGTGATACAGCAAATAAAAGACTCAGAAGAAGGAAGGAAAGACCAAAGGCCTTTCTCACAAAACAAATAAATAACAACAAAAAAAGACAATCTGCCTTAGCACTGACTTCTCTGTGTCCTCCGAACCCTACAGGAAGAGCCTGTCACCCTATGCTGCACCCTCAGGCAGTTCACATCTCTTCTGGGGACTTCTGCTCCAGTTTACTTCATCATTCTCAAAGTCACAGTCACGTGGTTCAGTGGAAACAAGGTAGAACTAATTCCCTGAGAAGCCACAGAGATTTTAGGCTAAGCTTTCCCATACCATGTGTTTTTAATCCCTATATCCTTACGTCCCAAAGAGATTTCTCAGATTGAAATATCAGACAGTTTTCTGCAGACCGAAGTTCACCTTCTCCCCACAGTCCCTATCACAAAATTTCTGCTCAAAGGCAGGATCCCAAGCTCAGAAACGCACTGAAAGAAGGAAGGAGATGACGCGGTTCTTCAGCTGACACCTTGCAGCTCTTCAAACTGTAACTACCCAGAATTAAAATGTATGCAAATGCGGAAGATAAACAGGACTAAACCACAACACAGGCAAGCTGCATCCATTCCACCAATAAAGCAAGAAGAAATACTGATTTTCTTCTGAGCCCCAGTTTGAAATCTGTTATTTCTTCCAGGATCAACAAAATCTCTGGTTTCAATTTTTTACATTTACACATTGAGAACTTGCGTGCTGTGAGGTCTCACTCCGGATAGAGTGTCTTGTTTCAAGCAACTTGTACAACAGAGTTCTGGGGATTTTTTCCCACCTTCCCTCGTTAATAACTCACAGCAGCCTCGTAGAGTTTCTCATTTTTTGAGAATGTTGCAAACAAGAATGAATTCAAACTCTGACGGATGGGTTTAAGATAGCACTCTCAATTTGCAGTTGGATAAAATGAAATTCCTCCCATCCTAGATGGGATGGTTCAGTCTGGAGAAGACCCAGAGGAGACCTGATCGCTCTCTACAGCTCCCTGAAAGAAGGCTGTGGTGAGGGAGAGGCAGCCTCTTCTCCCAGGTAACAGCAATAGGACAAGAGCTGATGGCCTCACGTTGTGCCAGCAAAGGTTTAGGTTGGGTATTAGGAAAAAATTCTTCTCAAACAGAGTGGTGAGGCATTGGAACAGGCTGCCCAGGGTGTGGTGGAGTCACTGCCCCTGGAGGGGCTCAAGAACCATGGAGATGTGGCACTGAGGGACACGGACAGCGGGCACAGTGGAATGAGTTGGGGTTGGACTAGACAATCTTACAGGTCTCTTCCAACCTTAATGATCCCATGATTCTATGAATGGTGGAGGACACAAGCGTCTTACCCCTCCAGCTGCAGTTATTCCCCGCCTCAGATCCATGGTAGCACTGGAGGGAATGTCAGGAGAACATTATGCCCGGCCTAAGAGCCACTGCAACAGGGCTACAATTCAAGGTGCCTGTTAGGCTGGGATGTAGTGAAATAACCCTAGGCTGTCCAGGAGACATAGAAAGGTGAGATACAAAGTTTTAAGTCCATCTGTCAAGGTTACTTGTCTGAAGCAGGTGGTTCCCTTCATATCTTCACTTGCATTCCTGTGTTTCCACCAAAATCCCCTTACTCTCCCTAGCTCAGGACACAAGCGTAGCTCCTGGAGCTTGACCCTCTATGCTACTGCACAGCCATCTCACTTCTAGCCCAAGCCAAACAATGCTCTCCCAAATAACTCTCAGAAAAGGCTCAAAAGCCAGCGTGTACTGAGTACATGGGACAGACTGACCCCTGGAGCACTCCATTTCCACAGACACAGGCACCTCAACCTTCCTAGTATCTTTCCCATCATCCATTGTGGAATAGGAAACAACTCACTGTTCAGCCTCTATCTCCCAGCAAATGTTTGTAAAATACTCTTGCTTCTGAGTAGGGAGCTTGTCTGATTCTCTGCAGAATCCACCTGAATTACTCTGACTACACCATTTACTTTTGCTTTAAGTATAATGCATACACTCAGGAGAGGGAAAATGCAGAAGTGTACCTGAGAGTGGATGCTACCTTTCCTTTGCAACTGCCATTATGTCACAGAATAGAAACAGCAAGTGTTTCACAGTAAAAAACCACACCAGCACAGGGCAAATGGGTGCACAGTCTTTATCATTGTTGCAATGCCAGGGAAATGAACAAATTCGCCCTGTGGGTTGAAGCCGAAGGAATGAAATTCTTGAGCCCTGCTTAAAATCACATGGGTATGCTTGGTTGTCTGATGTTGTTCCATGGTGATTCACAAGCACTTCTCTGCCTTGTTCTCTGTTTGGCTTTGTGATGCTTGGCAGCGAGCTGCACAGTAAAAGCCGTGCAGGGAACAAACTAGGGCCCTGGATGGATACTTTCTGCCTGCAAAAAAAAGCAGCAGCAGCAATCTCCTGCCTCACAGTGGCAACTCATGAAAACAGAACAGGCAAGACCTGGACAGAATCAGTGAGTGTTTAGTGCTGCTAGAAAATAAAGTGACATTACACAGCATGATAGCCATGTGATCCATGTGATCCCCTTCCTGATTTCTCCTAGTAGCAACAACAGACAGCGCCTTGCATATCTTCTTTTAGCAAATAGTGATTAAAGCCAACAAGGCTTCTACCTGCATTGCAGCCTCTCCTTTGCACCGGCAAAAACCAAGCTATGGAAAGTTAACTTCGGTTCACCCACAACAAATAACAGTGTGAACCTGCAGACATCCTGCCCAGCAGCACGACCCAGAGCACCTATCCGAGATGTTCAGGGATCTAACGCAGTCAAAAGGAGAGCACCGAATTTCTCAGGCGTGACTCAGAACCTGTAAGTATACGTGGACTGTCCTGGGAGACAAGGTGTCTGTGCAGGGCAATTAGGTGTTCCCACACGCCAAGTGAGAAAGTGCTGAGATCCAGCCAGCTGGCGGGGATAGCTGCCAGCAGGCACCACCTCCTGGCTGGGCCCTCTCACAAATGGGTTGGCACAGCAAAGAAGCTTGCCCCGGGTTTCAGCTGGAAGCTTTCACTAGCAGTGCGCGAGATGTTCGCTGCCTGACACAGCTTCCACCCGAAGGAGAGGCGATGCAGCACCCTGCAGGAAGGTAAAGTCAGAAGGTGCAGGTTGGTCTGACTGCTGCAGCCCACATGGTCTGCTCCCTGCCTCCAGGGAGGGTTTCTGCTGCCATTGTGTCACTACAACTGGATTGCATGCAAAGCCACTGGTCAGGAAGGCAGCAAGCCTGGCAGGTTTGCCTCGCTGGGGCTTCTTCAAGTGAGCAAACAAAGAGGAGGGAATTCCCAATGCGGCGTTTGTTTGCTTTCAAAACAATGAAATTCAATAGTGAAAGCTATTTAGACCCAAACCTCACACCCAGAGCTTCCATTCAGGCTATCTGTTGCGGGTTTTGGACAGAGAAGAGAGGTAACAACCATTTGGATACAAAACTGGAGAGGACAGGGAGCCCTCCTGGCACGGCCATTCAAGCCTCCTTAGCTGGCTGAAGAGCATTCATCTCTGCTGCAGTTCAGAAGGGAGAAAACATTTTCTGACTTCCTTAAGAATGGGGAAAAAGGCAGCAAGTAGGATTGGAAAAGCTCCCTGCTTCCAGCTCTTGCCCGTAGAAGAGAGAGAAGGGAGCTTCCCTGCTTTTGGTCACATCTTTGTCCCTTCCTTACTGCATACCTGGTGCCTGGCACAACACAGACTATGACATTCATCCCATCACTGCTCTCAGAGTTTTTTGTATTTACTCTACAAAGCACCGAACTCCAAACCTGCTAAATATGAACCTAATTGTAACGACTGTACCAAAGGGAAGAAATAAAAAATGTAAGCTTACAGTCTGCCAACTATTCCAAAACTGGAGCATTGTGTATAGTAAATAGAGAGAAACAACAGAACAGGAGTCAGAGGAATTGTAGTCTTTCATGGCCACTGATGTAGTAAATCAGCTCTGCCGTTTCACCCAGCCAAATGCAGTGTAAAGTAATATGTCTGAGGGAAAGGACTGAACTTGAAAGCACATATTCAAATGTGACATTCACACACTATACTAGCCAGGAAAAGGAGGCTGATTTCATTAAAGAAAAATAAATCTCTGCAGACCATACAGTCCATGCGTGCATTAATAAAGAAAAATAACTAGCAGCCGAAAATTATGATTGGATATCTCAGAGGGGAATCAGTGGCTATTAAAATAAAAGGAGCTCGAGGTGTATGTTATTAATCTAGTGAAATTAAATTCAACTGGAAAACTCCAGAACAGCATCTTGCAGGTAGTGTGAGAGTCAGGTACCACTGAGGAGGAGCTATGGGCTTCACACAGCGCCCTCGTTATTCCTAGTATGGTGACTGACAACCAAGAAGAAAACTCAGATTTACACAGCGTGCTCTCTGTGTACATTTCAGTTACAGCAGTCCCAAAATATTTAAATTACATTCATTTCGAATGTTCTCAGCTTTCGATTGCTCCAGTGCCTACAGAAATAACTACATCTGCAAAGAGAGATGGTCAAGACAAGAGAGCAGAAAGCAGTCTCTCTTCATTGCCAATGGTCAGGAGGAGAAACTTTAAATAATGCGGTCACATGGGGAATCAGTGAGCGTGCCACAATTCTTCTCTTCCTTAGTTTTCAGGAGTGCAGAACACTTCTGAACCGCTTGATGCAGTGACAGCCAGCTGCTGCTGGTGCAGAAGGTGACGAGCTGCACTGTGCGCCTTGCAATGAGAGCAAACAGACCCTGGTCAAAAGTCCTCATGTTCAGCAGTGCTGCAGTACAGCACAGCGGCAGATAGCCCGGGGTGCATTCAGAGCGATCCAAACCCAGCAAATTGCTGGAAACTTGCATGAGGAAGATGAAGGCTGAGCAGCTTGAGCTGGGATTCCCACCACGGCTCTGTGGAGATCACGTATCTCGGAGCAAACACCTCGATGCTGAGCTTCTTCAGGGGTCAAGTTTGTTCTCAGCGAGGAAAGAAAACCTTTCACAGTTACCAGATTAAGCTGAACAAGAGCTAACAAGAACTGGAGAAGCAACGGGAGTGGCTTCTTCATTCCGCCTCAAGAGAACAATCTGGCATTTATTACCAAATTCCAGCCTCAAGCTTCCTCCCACAGGATTGAGCATGGAGGCCTAGACTTGTATGAATTAACCAAAAATAACACTTCCAGGGAGGGAAAGGATGGCTGGGGGGATCGCTGATGGGACAGAGTGGCCTCTCACCTCGTGCTCAGCGGTTCAGCTCCAGAAGAAATGAGGAGTAAGGAGAAGCTCTGGTGCTGAGCTCGTGCCAAAGCAGCGGGTACCCCTGGCTGGTTCCCTGGGGAGCAAGCGACTGCCACAGCCACCAGCACCTGGGGCAGCTATGTCAGGAGCCCCACGGCAGCAGCTGGAGGAGCAAACGCAATTCTTCCAGCCACCCTCCCACCTTCAGCATTAAAGCACTTGAAACAACTGTGAGCTGCACAGCGTCAAAGCTCAGACTGATAGCGATCTTCAGCCTCTGGTAGCAAATATGTTTAAAAATAGTCATCACAAACAAGATACTGTTTGGGGAGGGATGGAGAGGGAAGGAGGTATGCAGCTTTCTGGCTCCTGACCGTCCCAGCTACACATCCTCATTGCTACGGCAACATCCCATAAACAGAGCAGTGATCAACAGCTCCCTGCAGAACAAGGCAAGAGCTGTCCTCAGGTAGTGACACTGCCCTTGAATAAAAACAACATCTGTGCAGGCGAGTTGAAGACTCAGTAGAGCGTGTAAATGTTACCTTAATTTGTGCATCAGCACTTAAACACCACAAGAACTGGAGCTCCAAACCCCAGCAGAAACTGAAGCAGGCAGCAGGAAACATGAAGCACCAGAGCATCCTTGAAGCAACCTCAGGAAGGACAGGGAGCATCACCCTGAGCTGGAGCACCGAACTACGGAAAGCAGCTGACAGGGCCACAAGAGCCACCAGCAGCAGGAACCCTCTGCTAGACACTTCAGCTGCTGCCACGCTCTTGCGAAGCACAGAATCACAAAGACTGGAGAAGACCACCAAGACTCCCTAGTCCAACTCCACCCCATCCCACCTTGCCACTAACTGCATCCCTCAGTGCCACATCTCCACGGTTCCTGAGCACCTCCAGGGACAGTTCCAATGCCTCACCGCTCTGAGTAGAATTTTTTCCTGATATCCAACCTGAACTTCCCCTGGCGCAACTTGAGGCCATCACCTCTCATCCTACTGCTGTAACCTGGGAGAAGAGGCCCCCCCACCTCACTACAACCTCCTTTAAGGGAGTTCCAGCTCCTTTCAGCACTTCCGAGGGTCTAGCTCAGGAGTACAGAGCTGCACCCCTAAGCTGATACAAAGCAAGGCTTGTCCATCCCGCACTTGTGGAATACGTAGAAAGGGGGAATGGAAACACATGCTCATTCCACCTTCTTGCAGAGTCTTCACAACCTGAGGCCTTTTACAATACTCACTACCCTACTGCAGTGAGGTGGTGCAGAAGAGAGGTTTTACTCTAGGTAATACTCGGGTGATGTAATTTAAGACAACAGGACTAAACTGAAACAGACAATTTATGTTGTGCAACAGGAAATATTTCCAGACAGTAAAGCCAGTTGGGCTCCAGAGCACTTTCCCAGGGCAAGCAGCAGAACTGGAATCGCCATCCCTTGACTCATCCATCAAAGCTGCAGCAATACTGAAAGCATGGTGTGGAGAACACGCTCGCACAACGAAAGAGATGGGACAGGGACCTGTTCTTCAGCATTTGGTTTTACACAGCACAAGGTTCCATGAGATTTGGAGTAAGTGAGAAAGACAGAAAAGCCAGAAAGGTCTTGGTGACACTCAAGAACCCCCCAGTCCCCAAATACACGGACTCCTATCCACTCTCAACTGCTGTAAATCAGGAATAACTTCACTGAAATCAGTGGAGTGATATCAGATTAAAATGAAGTGGGTTCGCATCTAGACCCAAAATTTAAGGAGGTAAGAACAAGGCCATTTCATAAGGCAAGATCCTTCTGTAGCATCCATGGGTTAAGTTTTAGGATAGTTTAGAAACAGACTACCCAAAATTGAATTTGAAACAGCCATTTCTCTCAACATCTGAATACAGGGATGGATTTCTAAAGAACCTTAGATCCTAACCACCCTCTTAGCAGCACCTGAAGCATGGTTGGACTCCCCAGACACTTTGCACATGCAATGACTCAGTTCACCCAAGGGTTAAATTGTTGGACTGCTGCAAAAGTGCCGGTCTGTTACTCCAGTTCCTTCCCCATCAAGGAACATAAAACACAGTTCCAGGTAAATACTATTTCCTCAGCTCAGATGTGCAGGGAGTAATTCCTGCTATAGCTTCTCTCCTCCCTCTCTTACACGAGCTCATTAGCCTCTGGACTATGTCTCTGCTAGTAAATTAAACGGTGCCAGAGCCCATTCTTTGGCCCCGAAGCTAACTGGCATAGCTACCAGCGTATTATTAAACTTTCCTACGCTCTGAAACAAGGTGATGGCATCCAAACTGCCTTTCTGGAGTGCCCTGGCCCATCCTAGCTCCCAGCAGTACATAGAAGCCATGTGGAGGATTGTGTGTATGCCCAGCACAGCAGGACAGACCATCAGCCCCAGGTCACCAGTACGGCCAGAAGCAAACTGTGGGGAACGCTGAAAGTAAAGAACATTTTCAAAAAATCAGTAAGGAGTAGCATGGAACTCGGGAAGAGGCTGGGAGATGGGAAGACCAAAAAAAGCATTACCTACAGAACTCAATTTTGAAAAAAATAAATAAATAGAAGGACCTTTCTTACAGGAACCGTTCAGTAGACTTTGAGCTTTTGCCTAGCAATCAAATCCAAACGAAGCTGTCAGCAGGGTCTCCTGGGCCCATCACTGCCTGTGGCAGCAAGACAAGGAATGCCAGGGCTGGGCAGGGAGCTGAATGTTCCCTGGCCATGGGAGGCGATGTGCCTGAGCTGGGGCAAGAGATTGACATGCTCAGCGTGCACGAAGGGTATCCCCATCTGCACCTTCTTCCGCCGCCTTCCATCCCAGCACCAAAGCAAAACTAACGTAACACAAGGGTGACCTGAGAGAACAACACGAGTGTAGCAATGACTTGGAGCTATAAACACATCGCACACAAAGCATTAAGCTCATTTTTCCCAAGGCCAGCTCTGAGGTGCTCTTCCCCACTTGTAATTAACTGGTACACATTATGCATGTGCTTGGCCTTCCTACGCTGCCGTGTAGCTGGAGGGGCTGGGAAGCGATCCTGCCCATGAAGACCCCAGGGTTGTGCAGCACCATCTGCCTGATGGCGCGTCACGCTCTGCAAGCTCTTCTTCCCCTCCCTACTGATGTGCTGAAATCCACTGTCCTGTGTCAGTGAGTTCAAGCAAGGCTTTAACTCTGAGAGCTCCGGGAACCAGCTCCAGCACCCGCCCCAGGACAGAGCTGTCACTTTGTGACGCCTTGCCCGTCCAAGAAACGGTCAAGACGAGATTGACAGAAATAGCACATGAAGTCACGGCCGCTCCGCTTTAAAGCACGAGCATTTGAGCAATTTTCTCACCAAATAAATAAACACGCGCGTTCCGCGAGCAAATAAGGAAACGTCAGAGGAAAGACACCGCGGGCAGGTTTGTACAGACGGCAGCTGCTCTGTGCCCACTCCCCCGAGCGGGTGCAATGCACTTTGTAGCAAGCATCAGCTCTTTCAGACAGCAGCCGCCGTGACCATGCACACGCACGAACAGCAAGCCCCAGGAAAACCCCTTCACCAAGGTAAACACTCCGCTGAAGCTGGAAGACAAACGCGTAAGAGAAAACGCTGCGCAGCCCTTCTCCTTCCCTGCCCACCTTCCGCACAGCCGGGATGCTGCCTCCCTCCTTCTCCCCACCCGTTTCGGAGCAGCCCGAGCCCCGCGGACGCGGACCCCCCCCGAGCCCCGCAGCGCCCGGCTCCCACCTCCGCGAGGACCACGGCCGCCAGCGCGGAAGTTTTCGAGAAAGGGGATCGCTCCCACCGCCTTAAATACCTACCTAGCTGCCCGGGAGCGAAATAAAAGAGGGGTTGAGCCGCCGGGAGAAGAAGAAAGTTGTGTTACCGTTCGGCTTTCCCTGGAGCGGGGAGCGCCGGGACGGGAGAGCGCGGGGCGCCCGCTCCCAGCCCCGGAGCCGCGGGCGGCAGCGAGAGCGTGTGCGCGACTGCGGGACGAGAGCGCGGAGCGGGCGTCGGGGCGGGCAGCAACAGGAAATGACACAGAAACTTCACCAGGCTCCAATCCAAACTTGGCCCTTGACACGAAAGAAGGGGGAGGCAGTTCGGGGGGCGGAGGGGAGAATTTTTCCCCCTCATTAACTAGCCTAAAAATCTGCTGACTGGGAGAGAGAAAAAAAAAAAAAACAAAAAAAAAAAAAACGGAACCGTGACAAGTTTGATTAAAGCCGAGAACGAAGTGGAAGGGAGCTCTCATCTGAGCTTAGTTGTTTGAGCAGGAGCTCCGTGCTGGTGTTGGACACTGGGAGCGACAGATGGGCGCCCAGCCCTGGAGGTGCCAGGGCCCGGCTGGCTGGGGGCAACCAGGCCGTGGTAGAGGGGCTGGGAGCGGGCTTTAAGGTCCCTGCCAACCGAAGACGTTCCATGATTCTATGAATTTAGAGCATCCTTTAGACCTAACACCTTGTATGTGTTGCTCCAGCATCCGTTAGATGCAGCAGGCAGTGCCACGAGCCCTGTGGAAGGACCACAACCACTCGGTCCGATTTCCTGCGTTGCTGAAGCCACAGAGCACCGTTACGAATCAACACCACTATGAATTACAGCACATCTTTCACTCCAGATCGGAGACTTTCAGTGAAGGATGACCCATCCCAGAGAATTTATTTCAGTGTTTATCCCCTTATCAAGAACGAAAGCTTCCTTTTCAATCTGTATTGCTCTGGCTTCGCTCCTCGCTCTCAGCTCTGGCCATCGCCCTTCAATCTGTTCCATAAGAATCACACAATCATAGAATCATGAAGGTTGAAAAAAAACCACTGAGATCCCCCAGTCCAACCCCAACTCACCCCCTCCCGCCCTCTGAGCGTGCCCTCAGTGCCACATCTCCGCCGTTCTGGAACACCTCGGGGGACAACTCCCAGGGCAGCCTGTGCCAAGGGATCATCACTTTCTGAGAAGAATTTTTCCTAATGAGCCACAGAACAGGCATGGACAAAGAGGGGCTGCAGCCCGCCAAGGCCCAGCCCGGTCTCAGTTCACCCTCAGCACAGCTGGCAAATTTTAAGCCCATGAGCTCGTACTTTGGTGGAAACCACCCAGCTCCACGTGGAAACTGGAGCTTGCTTTCGCCTCGCCACGTAGGCTTGACCTTACAAAACCACAGACAAGTTATCTCGTAACCTTGTCCTAAATAAATAAAAGCAGCTCAGCTCTTTCAGCCTCTCGCAGTGAGGTAGATTTTACAGACAGACCACAAACTGTGCCCATCACTCTTTTGAGAGCCATTTCCATTGCATTAAAGGCTTCATTTTAAATGTGCCTACCAGAACGGGATGTGGTATTACAGCAATGACCTCACCTACGCAGTAAATTTTTAAGACCCCGGCAACCAGTCCGTCAGCAGTATCTCTCTCTGCTGTGCTTTCATGGATTTGGTAGCTTGTTAACAAGCTGAATTAGAGATTTATTGGTATAGTATTATTTTACTTCAAACTTCAAGCTTATGTACCAAACACTTGAATATTTGGCATTTATACAGTGTTCAACATATGCTTTGATCCAAACAAAGGCTTTGACCTGCCTAACCTTCGGTGCATTTTTTTCTCTCTTGTGAACAACTTGAACACAATTTAAGGTATCAGTTGTCACTCCCCTAACAAGAGGTTATTTTCAATTAATCAAAGAAATATAAACAGAGCCCTGTATTGAGTTCAAATAAGCTTAGAGCAGTTATGCGCTTAAAACAGATGTCTCGGGCTGTGTCATGTTTCAGATCAGAGCTGGTGTACTGTCAAGAGGAGGCCTTGCAGATCTGTTTGTTCAGCCAGCTCAGAACACTACTACCAGCTCCACATCCAGACATGCTCCTGCACAGACCGTGGAAATCAGTGCAAGGGGTAGGCCATGATGCAGGTGAGGGCATTCAGGCCAAAATCAGATTCCTAAAGTCATGACAGATTCAGGAGAACAGTGGAAGAGGAATTTGGCAGCACCATCCTATTGCAAAACCCTGCACGCTGTACCTGTTCCCCATAGCTCCGATCCTGACAGGAATAATAAAATAAGTACAATGGAAACAATGAAAAATATGTATTAATAGGATAATTAAAATAATAAAAACAGAAGATGAAGAGACAGGAAGAGAGCGTTGGTGAACTCCATGACATCTCATCCCATAGAGATTACATCACATTGCTTACATTGGGCACATCTGTATGAATGAACTCAGCGGGGTCTGCTCTTTGGCCGCGGGGTCAGCAGTCACAGTCCAGGCACACATGCACTTTGGAAGTTCAATGCCTTTAACCTTCAAAAGAGAACGGCTGTGTCCAAAGTGCCTGCTGGAATGAGCTCTGGACAATGCCAAGTTCAAGCCATGCCAGCGAACTGTCACGTTTCCAGTGGCTGGCACTATTTAATTAACTAAAGCAATTAACTAAAATATAGCTGCGCCTAACTCATCTGAGAGCAACACGTAACCCAAAAGCCCCACTAAACTCTTTCTTCATCCCAAGGCCTTACAAAAATGCAAGCCCACCCTGTGAGCATCAGCGTTTTCTGCACAGCTGTATTTCTTGAGAGCCATGGTTTAGTGGGGTTATTGGTGGTAGGTGGATGGTTGGACTGGATGATCTTGTAGGTCTTTTCCAACCTAGCTAATTCTATGATTCTATTCTATGATTCTTGCAGTTCGGAGGCTCTGATTTTTGTCTGTGCGCTGAAGCAAGAGTACATCACCCCGTGGATCTTGGCCCTTGTAGTTCAAAGCCCAAGTGCAGCTCCTCAGACCCAAGGGACAGGCTGCATCTCCGCTCATCTCAGTCATCCCACAGTCATGCCTGAACTTAACTCCTGCGCTGCCTCTCGGTAGTTAACAGAGACTGGGGGGTCGGTCACCTGCTCCCAACACGCTCACACAGGTGAGATGATCGCCTCCAGAGCTGCCCCTCCTCTTCCAGCGCCTTGCAGGGCATCCCTCAGTAATCTTCTCAATCTCAGCACCTCGTTTTTCAGTGTCTAACCCAGGGGCCAAACGCAAGATATTTTCTGCCTGGCCTAACAACACGTATGATGAAGAATTTGCGTACAACAACTGTGATCATAGTGTCCCAGTGCCTTCTGATGCTGGAAACATGGCAGACTCTGACGAGATCATTTGGTTGCACACAGTCACTGCGGGAGCCCAGCGAGCTGGGCAGCACTGAAGTTCATCTCCTCAGCAGGACAGCCCCCGGGCTGCAAGACATCAAGAGAGGGAGAAGCCACTCTGACTCTTGTTAGCTCATTACCCTGAGTGTAATAATTTAGCTTTCAGGAAGAATTAATCTGAGGCAGCTTCCTGTAATTTGCTGTATATTTATATACAGAATATCGTATTTCGTTATTAGGTGGCATTTTCTCACTCTAAAAATACTTTCTTGGAGTAATCCATCCGCTTTCAAACTCCCGGTAAACTAAGCTCACTCACAAACAGCTCCTGTAGGAACACCTGGAGGAGGTGCGGGCAACGCATTTGAGAGCACTCCCTTTGCAGTTAGCTTCCCTGACAAGGAACACAGCATTATTTACATTTTCATCTAAAAGTAAGAAGAGTGGCAGGGAAAGGCTGCGTCCCAGAGAGCTTCTGCCTGTTCATCTGTGAGGATGCGCAACGCACCAAACCCCTTCTGACAGCCTATCTACCTGGGAGGTTTTAGTTCAACCACGTTCACAAGGCAAGCAAGGAACGAGAGTCTAGAGAGAAATAGGACACTCTTGCATTTGGCTGCTGTAGAAAAGCAACAAATAAGAGTTTTGTTTCTTTGTTTTACCAGTCTTTTTTTTTTTTTTTTTTAAATGAGAACTGTCCAGAGCTCACTCTGACATCCCGTGGCTGCATGCTCCGTGGTAGTCAACAGTGGCACTTGTAGCTGAATGACCTGCACTACCTGGATAAGGATTTAAGAGGGGAATCAATCTATTTTATCCTGTTGGCAGATCTATACCCAAAACCACAACGCTAATGATGTGCCAAAAGTATTGGGTTTTTTAAGCTATGTTTTCACCTTGTTTTATCATTCAGGGGAAGCAAGTTCTAGCTGAAAGACTGTTTATCCTGAGCCACGCATGGAGGCAGGACTGAGGCCTTGTGAGTCCAAGCAGAAGGAACGAGCAGCTTTACATACAGTTTAGTCCAATATCTTTAATTTCATGATAACATTTCTGAATCTCACGAAGAAAACCACAATGCCACAGAGATGGAACTTTTTCTGGCTTTTGCAGTTTCACAGCAATCGCTGCCGTTTTCACACATTATTATTAGATGACCTGCTATTTTATAAAACATCCTTGCTCATTTCTAGGCATGCCTGCTCCTTCCCATTTTACTTTTGGTATTTATGTAACCAGCTACACAGACTTCACAGGCAAGCGACCTTTAAAAATGAATAAAGATCTGTAACATTTAAACCCTGCTTGCTTTCAGCAGAAGAAAAGCTGATTTCAACTTCCATTCTCTCCCTGCACCCCCAAAACAAATAAGAATTGTTTCTTTCCAGTCCTTCTCTCCTGAAAATCTGACCTACAAATGGCTTTCTCATAACCCAGCAGACTAGTTTAGTCCTCAGATGGATTTATCATTAACCACATAAGCACATGTTGTCCATTCTGTTCAACCTAACGAATGTGCTATAAATAAAACATCTCTAAAAGCAGGTTTCACCATACTTAACCAAGCTGCTGCTGCAAGCCCTTGTAACTCCCAAACCCGCTTATGTTAGAAACATTAATCACTTGATTATAATTCAAAACACCAGCCCTCTACAGCTGAAACTCCCTAGCACTTGACTTTGGCTAGACCTCTAACCTCAGCTTACCACTTTCAGGCTTACTCCGCATTTTCTTCTGCGATCTGTCACTAATGTAAGAAAAGACATAGCAAGTCACCCGTGGAAGGTATTTTTAACCTAGGAGCGTCTCATTAAAAGTGGAACTTGGTATGGAGACTCTCAGACAAAACCCTCTTCATTTTACCGGTGTAGTAACCTGAAAATACCAGAGGTGAATTTCACCACAACCTACGTCATTTAAAACACAAGCAATGTAAACAAAAAGGAAATTCATTCAAAGACATTGAGTGTCATTCCTATCCCACAAACGTTTTATAGAATCACAGGATTATCTGCAGAGCTGATACCTTCTATCTTGAATGAAGAAATCGGAATCAAGCCATCTTTTAATTCTGACTTGCCTGCTCCTTCACTGAGTGTAGACGACGACATGTTAGGCTGCTTTCTACTTACATCAGCTGTCAGTACAGAGACCGTGAGTAATCTGAACTGAGCTTCTAAAAAGCACAGAGAAAAAAGGATTAATTGTAGGAAATTATTTTTAAACATTATATGTCTTAGTCTGGAAATAGAAAGATGTAGACAGAACTTCCAGAAGGTAAGCTACAGCTAATGAAAGCCTAAGAGGAAATAATGGCACATTCTCCGCTCTTCTGATGGATGTTCTTCTAGCCTTGTGAATCCAAAGTTTCTGATGTCGATAAGTCACTGAAGTATGATAACAGATGAAGGTAAACGTAAAATGATCATCTGCGAAGGATCACAATAAAAGAGGAAAAGGAGAGGGAGCCAAATACAGTTTTATAAACTGCATCCTCAGCTTGCGAGGACTTGCAGCTAATAAACGTCATTCCTTTTCTGCATTATCTAGGAGATTAAGAATGTTTCCCGGTGTGTAACTCCTGGGAAGCCTCCGTATCACCTCCTCTAGTCACTCCAGGAGGCTCACATTACATCAGTTTCTTTATTTTCCCAGCAATTATGATTTCATTTACAAAGAGGAACTTAAAAGCACCTTTCTTCTTCTAACTGTTCTCGGAGGAAGCAGGCTGCAGCAGCAGCAAAGGAGAATCCAGGCGTAACACTGATGGTTTTGAGCTTCCAGGCTTTGTCAGACTGTTTTGAGATTCCAGCAAGTTTTCTAGTATGACCTTATCCTGTGTGAATAATCTAATGTCACAGAGGTATCAGCAAGGTCTCTGTGCCTCTAATTAGCCTACACAGAGAGCTGTTGGTTTCTATATTCAGCAGAACCACCCAGCTGCTGATCTCCAAGTACCACAGTTTGTGGTTTTTAAGGGAAGTATTTCCCAGAGCTCTGCAGAGCAGAACAAATGGATTTGAGATACTATTTCTGATGAATCAGTTCCCTTCCAGTCTTTGCCCTCTACTAGTGGGTGTACTCATACAGAAGTCAGCGCTGCTCGTCCAAAGCAAACTGAAGCTACTGCAGATTCAGAATTGGAGGTTATTAAAACCAGGCAGATTGCCAATAAGGCAACATTTCCTTTGAGCAACAAAAGTCAAAGGCTCACCAGACACCTGTGAAAGGACAGAAGTCACTGGAAGCTTTTGAGGATTATTTCAACTGAAATACGAATTTGCGTGGCTTCCTACGTATTTTTTAAAGACTTTTGCCACACTACAGACTGATCTCCAAGCTGAGAGCAGCCCTGAGGAGAAGGACTTGGGGGTGTTTGTTACTGAGAAGCTGATCACATGTGCTTGCATCCCAGAAAGCCAACCATATCCTGGGCTAATAATTATCCTGGGATAATGGTGGCCAGCAAGTCAGGGAGGTGGTTGTCCTGCTCTGCTCTCACCTCATGAAGCCCCATCTGGAGCACTGCCTGGGGCTCCCACCACAAGGAAGACATGGACACGTTGGAGCAGGTCCAGAGGAGGGCCACAAAGATTATCGGAGTGATGGATCACCTCTCCTGCAATTAAAGGTTGAGGATGCTGGGCTTGTTCAGTCAGAAGAGAGGGCTCCAGGCAGACATTACTGGGACCTTCCAGTACCCAAAGAAGTCTGCAGAAAAGCTGAAGAGGGACATTTTGCAATAGCACGTATTGATAGTACAAGTAGCAATGGCTTTAAACTAAGAGATGGTTTAGATTAGATATAAGAAATTCTTCACTATGAGGGTGGTAAGATGTTGGCACAGGCTTCCCAGAGAAGCTGTGGACGCTCCATCCCTGGAGGTGCCAAAGCCAGATTGGATGGGGCTTGAATCCAGCAGTGTTCCCCAGGGGTCAGTGCTAGGTCCGATCTTGTTCAACATCTTCATCAGCAGCCTGGATGAAGGGATACAGTTCACCCTCAGCAAGTTCGCTGATGATACAAAGCTGGGAGGAGAGCTGACACCTGTAGGCTGTGCTACCATTCAGCAAGACCTAGACAGACTAGAGAGTTGGACAGGGAGGAACCTGATGAGGTTTAACAAGAGCAAGCATAGAGACTTGCACCTGGGGAAGAATAACTGCATGCATCAGTACAGGTTGGGGGATGAGCTGCTGGAGAGGAGCTCTGCAGGGAAGGACCTGGGTGTTCTGGTGGACAACAGGCTGGCCATAAGTCAGCAGTGTGCTCTGGGGGCCAAGAAGGCCAGTTGTATCCTGAGATGCATTAAAAAGAGCATGGCCAGCAGGGAGAGGGAGGTGATCCTCCCCCTCTACTCTGCCCCAAGGAGGCCACAGACTACTGTGTCCAGTTCTGGGCTCCCCAGTTCAAAACAGACAGGGATCTCCTAGGAGGAGTCCAGCGGAGGGCCACAAAGATAAGGGCCTGGAGCATCTCCTGTACGAGGAAGGGCTGGGTGACATGGGTCCGCTCAGCCTGGGGAAAAGACTACTGAGAGGGGATCTGATAAATTAATTAAATATCTGAAGGGAGGTGGGAGGCAAATGGATGAGGCCAGGCTCTTCGTTGTGGTGCATAGCAATAGGACAAGGAGCAATGGCCTAAAACTTGAACATAGGAAGTTCCATACAAACATGCAGAAGAATTTCTTTATGGTAAGGGTGAGGGAGCACTGGAACAGGTTGCCCGGAGAGGTTGTGGAGTCTCCTTCTATGGAGATACTCAAGACCCACCCAGTCAACTACAACCCATTGCAGGGAACATGCTTTAGCAGAGTGGTTGGACTTAATGATCCCTTGAGGTCCCTTCCAACCCCTGTGATTCTGTGATTTGGGCAACGTGGTCTATGGAAGGTGTCCCTGCCCATGGCCAGGGGACGTGGAACTAGATGGTCTTTAAGGTCCCTTCCAACCAAA
Source organism: Numida meleagris (assembly GCF_002078875.1). Lineage (NCBI taxonomy): Eukaryota > Metazoa > Chordata > Aves > Galliformes > Numididae > Numida > Numida meleagris. The sequence goes on from NC_034411.1 coordinate 111,861,755, forward strand.
ACCTTCCCGTGCTTCTGTGATCCCAAGATTCTGATGCTCTCCCAAGTTGGCAATGCTACTTTATGCTGTTGGACAGCGTTTGGTAGGTGATGCAGCAAAGCTACATCAGGAATATTGTTTCTTGAACTGACAAGTTAGTGATAGAGAACATTAGCTCGGATGCACTGTGGATATTGTCTTTATTCCAGTAGAGCCAGACACAGCCCTACTGTGATGTTCTCTGCAATAATTTTAACTTGGAGTTACAGCTGAGTTTCACTGCAGTCCTCAGAGCTCCTCTTGCTGTGTTGTCCCTGGCATTATCTACTCAAAACATTCCAATTTTTGTTTGCAGCAGCTAATAGGAAGATCAGCAGCAGAGTCAAGAGGAGAGCCTGAGAAGTTGTGAGATATTCACACAGCAAATAAGGATGATTTGTCCTTGTAATGACTGCTTTGTACTGCATGGAATGGTAGAGCTGACATTTCTGTTGCTTCTGTTCTTGACAAGGTTTCTATATGTAGCTATATTTTAAGGGAAGTACTGAAAGCACACATGAATGGACATTCAGTCACAGCATTTTCCTCCAGGCTAACTCATCACGAGCAAGAACAGGAGACAAGTAAATGCTAACAGAAATTCTAAGCTAAGATTTCTAATTTTACCCATGTAGAAACTGAAAGAGTGGGGAACAGTGAAAACAAAGAATGAAACACAACAGGTAAAAAAAAAAAAGTCCTACAAATGAGCTCCAGCATCTGAGATAAAGCAAGCAGAATACCTAATGTCATTTGAGTTATGCTGTGAATAGTTGCAAGAATCTGTGGCATGGAAGTGAGTCAGAATTATTGTCCCAGGGAACACACTCCACCAGAGCAGTCTAACTTAGACTAAGAGTGTGTGCAAGTCGTACAGATGTGATTCTTGACTGATGTCTGGTCACTGATCACTACTTTACGATGTCTGTGTTTCAGCTGAGCATCAGTTGCTTCTACCAGTTAATTCTTAAAATGAAAAGAATTCAGTGCTCATGATCAGAGTAGGAATGATCTTAAGTTATATCTTCATGCTACAAAGCCTCTCTCTTCAAATATGGAGGCAAATTCAAGAAAGAAAAAAAGGGGGGGGCATCCAGTCCTTCTTACCCGTGCTCTCGAATGCAATATGATATAGATTTCTGGCTCTGAATTCTGGCCTGGAAGCCCACCTGGAAGTATCTGTCCTTGCATACATTAGATTTGTGCTTCAGTCAAGAAATCATAAGTTCCACAAATGACATCGATAATTAAGAAGAACCTTGGCCTAAAACTATGCATTACTCTTTATCATGTTGCACTGAGATTGACTCCTTAAAAGCTACTGATACCACAGTCATGAAGATCATCTGCAAAGTTTTGGACAGCTACAGCAATGTTCCTGTGAAGCCAACTGTGTGAAAACTCACCCCTGAGCTAGCACACCCAAATCTTCCCAAACAACACAGTTGCTCTGCATTTGGTACCACAGCAAAAAAAAAATTACACGTATCGACCAAGTTTCACCATACTGTAGTACTCAACTACTGTCCTTCGCCTGCAGAGAGAAGGAATCGCATCAGGAGAAAAGGAGGAGTCTTAGCCAACACTCTAAGGTATGAAAGAACAAAGACAGCCCTCTCAGCAAGCTCTCTTGGCACGGTAGCTGCAGATGAAACACCACCTTGCAGTGACTGCACTGTGTTGTGATGTGTCGTGTTCATGAGTAAACCCCCTCCTTCCCAGCATGGCATTTGTTGAATTTCTTTGCAGAGAAGACATTTAAGAGCGGAGGTAGAGCTACCTCTGATCACAGGAACAGCCACATCCCTGCAGCAGCGCTGCTGCAAAGAAGCGTTACATAAATGAGTTCATGTTGGGTCACAGTCAGAAGGCAGAGGCAGAAACACTCAGGCAGGCGTTGTTTTTCCACAGCTATTTTTTAAACACAATAAAACACCTCTGTGGATGCAGGCACCACAGTATTAACAGTGGAATGGCTTTGCAGTCAGTTTGTATTATTGCCTCCAACACTACCTTCGCTGCATTAAGTTGGTGAAAGTGACATAAATCTACAATGAACAGCCACTTGAATTAAGGCACACAATTCCCTTGGAGAGCCTCTGAGTAAATCTCCATTTTCTTGAGGCCAACAATCCATCCCCAAATGCAAATCCTCCAAGCAGCTCCTTATCCACAAGCACATTCCCTGTGTTAGAAAACATGGGATCAAGAATTCTGTTCTTAAAAATCAAAGGTAATAATAAACAAAAGGAGACATGAAAGACTTCATCAGACTTGTGTAGCACCATTGATGCTGCTCCTTTCTAACAGCGACTAAAGAAAAAGCAGAAAGTCCAGTGAAACCGCAGACTTCGTGACTTGAGCGGCTCAGAAAAGAGTGTTTACTATGTCAGGACAACACAGGAGGGAAGCAAGAGTTCCCAAATTGTGCTGCATCCCAAACCTGGAACTGGAAATTCTGATCATCCTGGAAGTGTGCAGGGAAACTGAGCCTCAGCCCCTAAGAGGCTTCACAAATCGGTGTGGTGGTTTCACTGGATTCTATCTCAAGTGACAGGGCTTCTCCCATCTCCTTTTTCCCCCCTCTTCCAAGGGGGAAGAAGTGCAAAGGACACAGCCAAGATAACGAGGGATAACTAATTTACTACAAAGGATAAAAGAAGGTAGGAGAATGCGATATGAAAAGGAGCTACAGGTAATAAATCAAACAAATGGGAGAGAGAGAGAGGACTTCCAACCGTGCTGCTCACTACACTACTGGAGATGGAAGAGAGCCTTTTCCCCATTGCTGTGCCGTTCTACCTCTGTCACCCAAAACTGGAAATCACGTGGAGAGTATTGGAGACTTCTGGGAACTGAATTCTGTCTCGTCTCAGTGTGTCTTCCTCTCAGAGCGCCAGAACTCATGTAAGAATAGCTGACGTTGCCAGGACCCAGGAAGCACAAACAGCCAAGACTGCTAGGAGCTGATCCAGGAAAGCGCAGCTCTCCAGCACTGCGTTCCAGCACTAAGCAGCTTGTTGCATGATGTTATGATATAGAATACTGATAAAATCAGGACAATCCGGAACTTTGGGAGCTACTGCACTTACAGGTTTTAGTTAACTGCTTATATTTGATATCTCAGAATGGCATTTCTTTCCTTAGGAAGAGGGTGAGTTTGATCAAGAGGCTTAACATATAAGGAAGTTGAAGGAAGGAAGGGCGGAAGGAAAACCGAACCCGGGACTCACTGTACCTATCTGACCTCACTGGCACTTACAAATTCTGCTCCAACTTTCTCTCTGACCCTCAAACCGTCAGTAACTGCATCACACATCAAAACTGATAATTGCAAAGAAACACGGTCGTGCTCTGTGAAAAATATCATCTCTCTCTCTCAATAGCACTGTTCATTTTGTTTTTTTAATCAGTTAAGCAGCAGCCCATCTGCATTCTTAAAAGTCAGTCTTGCTGACGTGTTCTGAACATCCTAAAACAACTGTGAATTAAGACTCATGAATCAAATATCCCTTCTTCCTGACTTGTGCTGTGGTAACGCTTCAACCTGAAATCCCCAGTGCCTCAGAGAAGAAATCTCTCTTCCCCACATGTAGTTGTACAGAATATAACAAATGCTGATGTTATTTTTAAACAGTGCCTTTTAGGTTGGGCTGCCTAAATCAGTAGAACTGTGGGACACGTATATGCCCAGACAGCATTCAAGGCCAGGTTGGATGGGGCCCTGTGCAACCTGATCTGCTGCCTCACGTAGTAGTTGGCAACCCTGCCCAGGGCAGGGAGGTTGGAGCTGGATGATCTTTCAGGTCCCTTCCAACCCAAGCCATTCTATGACTTCATGGTGGTCACACATCGCTGCAGGTCGCACCTTTCCTCCACCATTCACTGCAGGTCATTCCTCCCCTCCACCATCTAGTTCAGCTCCCTGAAGAATTCTGAAGTTTTTGTCATCTGGATCTAGCACATCTCCAAGATTTGTAAAAGGTCCAGAAAAACACAGTGGTTAGCAGATATCATCCTCTGGCTTCATGGAAAGAGAAATAAGGTTCTCATCAAGGTAGAAGAATGAATTCCTTTGGGAACCTCAGCCTACTTCAAATCCCACCTCCTTTCACTACAATTACTGGGTGCAATTCTTTGGCTTTGCTACGTAAACTAAAATGCATAAGTGAATACGCAGTTCATAAAAACCAAACCACCTTAAACTCCTATCAAAATAATACGCTGTGCTTCATACACTCCTCCCCAAAGGGGAGGCTGCAAAAACAACATTTGAAAGATGCATGATCAATGTGCTTAATGCACTACTTGAAGATGCTCAACAATTCATGTGATGAGTGCAGGAATAGAGCAGGGAAAAAAAATTCGTTTCAGGCCAGGTCAGGTGTTTTTCTGAAAGTTTCTTCCTATCCATTTTCTGAAGAACCACAAAACCCAGGAGATGCTGTAAGCAAACAGCTGTCCAGGAGGGAGTATGATATGATGGTAAAACACAACAGTCCCATTAATTATGATATTAAAAATTAAAAATCCTTAAGTGAAATCGAGTAGCTGCTTGCATGTACACGCCGAGATCGCTGCAACACAATGATCTTCTGTAACTCCTGGAAGATTTTAGAAGGCAGTAAATGAACTGATGCTCTCCACACATCTATGTATATTGAAGAGGTGTAAGTAGGTCTGTCAAACAATTCTGATTCTAATTTCAATACAGACATATGCAAAGTCCTCGATGTACGATTAAACAGTGGAGAGCTTAATTCTCAGACACGAGACAGGAGGTCAGAAACAGCAAGCTGGAAAAAGCCCAGCAAGTTACAGAGTCTGCTTTGTTTAAAAGGGACAACTAGTCCAGCATCTTCAGCCATAACACATGTATACTAGCAATACAATATCAAGGAGAGAAGCAAAGAAATTATGCATCATCCCCAACTGGCATTTGTGCAACTGCTACTGATATACCAAGCCTATTTCAGAGGCTACAGATACTAAAAAATGGGAAAGATTTCAAGGAAAAGCTAGAAGAAGGAATGAAGAACTGGAAAACTTCATCCTGGAGAAAGACATGAGGTGCTCCACCTCCCTAATTTCATGAAGAACAGGCAAAGAGATTCTAAGTATTTAAAGACAGAATAAAAATTAGCCTCAAGGGTAAAAGCCCTAGTAAGGACCAAGAGGTTGAAGCTGAACCTAGACACTCAAAATAGAAATAAATCCCATTTCTTATACAATTTTGCTGGCATGTGGAATAGTTACAGTCACTAGAACGCTTCAAATCAACTTTTTAAATGTTTCACTCAGGTTCAAATAGCAACTAATTGAGGGAAGTCTTAGGGCTTGGTCTCAGTAGCTTACCAATTAAGTAACAGGGCTCTGAATGCTTCTGTGGAAGGCTATTTAACAACCTAATAAGTGTCAGCTCTTGGGAAAAGCTTCATGGGATTCCGTTTTTTTCTTTAGCACGCTGCTAATAGAGTAACCTGAGTACACAGAGGAACCAATTCCCTTGTTTTATGCTCCCATCAAAGAACAATTACAATAACGATCTTTCAGCAATAAAATAATTGATAATAATGCATTTTCTAATACTTGAAGAGGATAGCTAGAGAATGAATCAAGAAACTAATCCTTAGCTCTTATTCCTTCTCCGCACTCGAGTCCCAAACTCAGCGTTCACTTAACACAGGAATAGGCGATAAGGATTTCCTTCAGCCAAGCACTGGAGAAGGAAAAAAAGGAATTTTGTTATTTTTGGTGCACATGCTGCCGTGTTTTGTGGTATCTCTACCCAAAACAGAAGATTCTACAGAAAAAAACTGGGATTTTTTTTTTTTTTTTTTTAAATACAGGGCTGAGATCAATGTGCTCCAGTGGCTGTCATTCACCCTCTCTCTCCATCCTCACCTACTTCTTGGCTCCTGCTTGTTCCTTTTGTCATTCATGTTTTAATTTGCCTCCTAATTTCAACCCCGCTATTCAGTGTTTAAGCAATGTGCATGTTTCCCTAAAACCACAAAGAAACAACCCCACTGCGTCAATGAAACCCATTAAGGCACTCCCTGCTCCAGGGAATTCACAGAGTAGAATATAAACCAGCCTTGTCGAACCAGTGGCCTGCAAACTGAACCCAGCACAGACAATTCCATCATAATATATCTTGATCCTTGGAGGAGACATTCACGGTCATGGAGCAGCTTGTGGGGTACCATCGGGGAATGCCTGATAATGGGCCTTACAATGACAGTTGAGTAATACCAACAAATGTGATGCTAAATGACAGCAAAATTACTCTGCATTTCCTGGCCCCGCTGTATTTCTACCCCTTCCCCTCTTCCAGATGAGGTTACTAGGTCTATGCAGCAAGGCACCCATCCCTTTTCTTAGGCAGCACCATGCCCGTCTCACCTCAGCAGGTCTGCTTAATATGCACAATCAAAATCAAGCGGTGAGAGATGGCCGAACCTGAATCTCCAAACACAAAGCAATTATGACAGCTTTCACTGAAAAAATCTCTGAGGGAGAGGTTCCAGGCCCCTGGAAACAGGTTGGAGGACAGCAAATTTAATAGGGAAACAGAGACCCTGCAACTCTTTACTGCTTCACCAGCTGTCTGAAAAGTTTAATAGTACCATTTGCTAGAATGATAAACTTGTTCAGATACCAGAACCAGGATGTCTAGGGGGTCAGCCAGGAGACTCTCAGCTCTGGTACAGAGAACACCGTGTGCTCAAAGTTGGGCAAATGATAGATAAGTGGGAGAGGCTGAACCACTTAGTTTCCAAAGTGGAAACCAAGAAAAATTGCTTGCTCCAGATGGCAGAGCTCAGATCTAGGCTTCAGAGTAGCTACACACAGGCGCAATTAAGACCTTCAACACGGCCCCCAGACTGAACTTTTTGGCACCATTTTCTGTGATCCTCATTTATCCAAAATTTCCCAAATCAAAACTTGTTAGTATTAGTGCTTTGCAAAGTATGATCCCTCCCAAGATGGGTACTGTCCAGGCAAAGACCTTACTTCATAGCCAACCCTCTTTCCAAACTGTTTAGAAGGATCTTAAGCAAACACATTAACACTGAATCCACCCCACCAAGTGCTGCCATGCAGTCATCACTATGTGTTTTGGGTCCTTCCAGCCTGATTTACAATAATTTTCATCTCCAGTCAATCTAAATTAATTTTTCAGCTCAGTCTTCATTATACATTAATTGCCTTAATACATGAACAGACATCTTACTTATGCAGATTAAATGACCAAATTCTTTTCATCAATTTGGTCTGCAGATGGATCCAACTAGGCAAGTAAGTCTTGCAGGATTTGTTTCATACAACTTTACAAGCATGCTGTTCATGTTCCTTAATTCTTGAAGGGTGATGTTAAATGATGCAGAGGATCCTCATTCTTCCCATATGCTACTAAAGGAACTGCATTAATAACCAAGATGTGTTCTGAGTCGCACAGAAAGCTCAATACATTCTTCTTCACCAAGAATGAGGTTTGCTTTAACTACTTACAGATACATTTTTAGTATTTTCTCCATTGTTCTATTACAACGGAATCCACTCCTTTCTTTTCCTACCATTTACATTCTGCTTCAGCAACTGTCTTGAGAGTTAGCTAAGATGCACATGGCCCCAAGTGCACGCATGGCACAGTAAATTCTCTTTCCTTAGACTATTTTACTGGAGATGGAAGCCAGATTTATGGAATAGTTACTAGCTCTTTTACTGACTGCTGGTTTTTCTTAAAGATCAATACAATCAATTCATAAAGATCTTAAAGACATTTTTTCCTCAGTCCTCTGATAACAGACTGATAACAGATAACTGTCTGTAGGGCAGTCACCTTTCTTGGTGAATTGCAATAAGGCAGCAGACGTGTTTTTCCAAGTTTTATTTCTAGGATTTTCCCGTTTCCTACATCCCTGAAATTTGCCTCGCAAAGTAGCATTCTGCCCCACTCCCAAAGTATTCAGCTACTGTTAGCGTCAGGAAATAGCGCAGTGCTTTGGTAAATCCAGCAGCACTGACTTGAAGTTCTCATTCTGTGGGGTTTCCTAATGCTGTTAGACAGTTTGAGGTCTAAAACGGGATGAAAGGAGACAAGGAGAGGTAAATATGTCACTTCCACTCACAGCTCTGCTTATGGATGTTTCCTAACTTGGTGAAAGTCAACTAACTCACAGGAAGAGCAGTAAGGTAGCTTGGCACATGAAAAAGTTACTGCCTAGAGCCACTCTTTGCAGAGATCTCTGTAATGCTTGTAATGCAAGCCACCTCTGTAAGATAAGAACAGGATTCTGAATCAGTTTAGCATTTGAACCATCAACATTTTGTGATTAGAGGAGGGATTCAGGGTGATGAAGAAAGAGCTCTTCAACGCTTTGTATCATTTCCCTAAACATAAGCGTGAATTTCCGTCAGCAGAAATTAAAAAGCTGTTTCAACAAATTCCTCAAGTTTAGAGAGACAAGAACAACCAAATAAGTAAAAACTTGGAGGAGAAAAAGCGTCCTTTTCAAGGAGGCCTACATTTTCAAAGTAGACAGACTTCTCCAAAGGACAACGAAGAGAACAGCTTGTGCCAGCTGCCCTGTGACTCAGACTGGCATAAATGCAATAATTACCTGGGCAGTTTTGTGACAGCATAGGAGTGGAGGAAATAAAGGCCAAGTGCTGCCTTGGTTCAGAAAATGTGTGGGCCAATGTAAGTTTTCAAGCAATTGAACGCTGAGCTACTGGATTCTTGCTTCTTACCTTGTCCCACCAGTCAACATACCAGCACATAAGGTGTAGAATCATAGAATCACCAAGGTTGGAAAAGACCTCCAAGATCATCCAGTCCAACTGTGCACATACCACCAATACCTCCCACTAAACCATCTCCCTAAGTACAACATCTAAATTTTTCTTGAATACCTCCAGGTTTGGTGACTCCACCACCTCTCTGGGCAGCCCATTCCAGCACCTGACCACTCTCTCTGAGAAGTATTTCCTAACGTCCAACCTGAATTTCCCCTGGGGCACCTTGAGGCCATTCCCTCTAGTCCTATTGCTAGTTACATGATAGAAGAAGCTGACTCCCACCTCACCACAACCTCCCTTCTGATAGTTGTAGAGAGCAATAAGGCATAGAAGAATGACTGAAGCATGAACAACTACGCGCCCAATGGTCACAACTCTATCTGAAATACTTATATCAGAAAGCTTCATCATTTATTTGAGTTCTGAAAGCAGAACTGAGCACACCCAAAGACATGCTGCTAGGGCTAAGATATTCAAAGCTGCCATTTCTTCAGCTTCAGTCTGTGGTTATGGATGCTAAGACACCTCAAAAGGACCAACCTGTGGAGTCCAGCAGTGGCTGGTTATATGAGAAAAGCAAGGCAATAAAAATCAAAATGGACTAGCTCTTGATATCAGTTTCTGAGACTCTTTTGCTATGAGCTTCTGTGACTGTCTCTCTATCAGCACTGGAACACTGAATCATTTGCCTCTGTTGTCTAAATTAAGACTTACTGAAATGAGAAGCAGCACATCTCAGGCAATTTGTTAAAATCCCTTTTAGTCTCTGAGTGATGATAATGATCACTGACTGAGGGTAGAGTGCAGCAAAGTGAATGGCAGATCCCAACCATACATATTTTATGGACTCACAACACTTCATCTCTTCCTACTCTAATTTCTCACAGAGTCACAGAATTGTAGGGGTTGGAAGGGACTTCTAGCGACTGTCAAGTCCAACCCCCTGCCAAAGCAGGTTCCCTACACTACAGGAGGTCACGCATCACCTTCCTAGAAAATGTTCTTTTTTTTTTCTTTTTTAATGGAGACCTGAAGCATAGAAAGAATAAATGACTTGTCTAAGGTCACCCAGGTCTGCCCAGTTCTCCACCACTGTTGCAGGCAGAGACATCCATCACTTATACTTTTGGGGCTGCAGCCAAATCTTATGGCTGGCTGGTCCTTCAGGATGTGCTCAGGGCTCCACTGCTCGCTACCCTCGTGACACCCTTACATTCACCAGACATCACAAAATCTGCCATGAGGAGGCAGAACAGTTAAGGCCATAAACATCAGTGTCAGACAGTAGAATCATAGAACCATATCACAGAATAGCTTGGGTTGGAAGGGACCTCAAAGATCATCAAGTTCCAACCCCCTTCCACAGGCAGGGTTGCCTACCACTAGATCAGACTGCCCAGGAACCCATCTTGTGAAGGTGTTCAAGATTTGGTGTACAAACTTGAGTACACTCAAGATTATCTCAGAAGTATTCACAGAGACAGCCCATCTCTGCATGCCTATCAACAATGCTCAAACATCAGCACTTCCAGGCAACGATCTTAAGATGTTCTCACCTTTTGCAAGGTTGCTGATGGCCCTTATCCCTGTTTCAAAAAAGGGGAAAATCAGGCACACAACAATAAAACAATTCTCTGCAGTCGCCCACAGAACAGAGCCAGAATTAAAAACAAGCAAAAAAAAGTATAGGAATCTTGGCTCAAGTATCATGTATTAGCTACAAAATGATTGAATCATTTGTTCTCTCAGAGTTCTCCCTTCCATTCCCTTTCCACCAGACCCATCTCCTTCTGATTGCCATCATTTGTCTCTTTGCTCTTGTCAATCCCATTCCTATAGTCTTTCCCAATGTCTCTCTCCCAGCAAGGATCCCTTCCTCCCAGCTTCACCTCAGGGCTTTCCCTACATTTCTCTGCAGTCGTGCCTCTGCCCACTACCTCCTGCAAACCAAGAGGGTAAGCACCTTTCCAAAGCTCCTGCTTACCCAAGCCAGAGGAGGAATGCACAGCATTTCAGTTCCCTTCTAACAAGGGCTGTCAGGTGGAGCAGAGGGAGTGCACAAGCAGGACAGCCAGCTCCCTTGTGTCATCATGAGGAAGGAACCAGGATGAGGAGAAGGTTTATTTATGGCACTGCTGCTCTGATTTGAGTATACAAGAGTTTGAAAGTGCGCAGTTTTCATGTTAATGCATTTTTAAACTGCGAAGGAAGGGCTAGGCTTTCTACCTGCGATCACATCACTAGCCTGCTCATTGGATCTATCAATCTCTGACATCCTTCTCCAGTCTGTCTCTCCCAGGACACACTACATCATTCATAAACCTAACTACACAACACAAGTTGCTCTCAGAATGTAGAAGGGTCAAGTAATGGGAATAGTATAGAATGCGACAGACAGAAAATGGATCTGTGTGGAAGACAGGTACTCTCCAAGCCTGCATTCCCATGCATCACATCTCCAAGCAATGAAATGCAATGCTATCAAATACCATGGTAGAAAGCAGAAATAAATAAAACATAAGGGCGCCTCTTAAAAATAAATGTTGCTCCATGATCTTTTTCCCAGGAGAACGAAGCTTCCAATGTGCTAACTCTCTCTGCGTGTGGTATCAGATACTGCATGGTCTGTTCCCTATAAGCTCTGAACATATGCTACAAATCTGCCTCTCCAGTACAAGCATTCTAAATCAGACGCTTATGCCTTCTTCTGATCTTTTGCAGTCACACATATATACACATCAGATTTTGCCACAGGCTATCATTTCTCCATTCCACCATCTGAAATGCATGACCCACAATTTAGTTTTATGTATGTTTTACTACGGTTTCTACATAATCACACAGGAAACTTTAATTCTCACCTTATGAGGCCAAGCACAAACACATTACGCCGAACACAGACTGCAAACTTCTAATCCTCATCTTTCAGATGTGTCAAGACTGTACCTCTGATCACTGACAGGATGCACTTCTCACAACTGGTGGGAAAATATCTGAATTGCAAATTCCATTGCAGGCAAAGCCTTACTCTTCACATTCAGCCATGTACATATGCCATTTTATACTTCCCATCCCAGAGCAGTACCTGAAGTCAGTAATTACTCCCTCCACCTATGAGCTCTCCTCGTTTCAGCTGTGGGTTAAGCACAGCAATGGTGCACGAAGTGGGCATTTTCCATTGCCGTAGCAGATACAGCAAAGGCACACACCGGCCCCACAGCACACTGCCAGCCTGTGCTCCTCTGAGCCAGGTTATGGATGAATAAGCAGCTTCTCTGCATATAATACTGTAGGTGAAAAGCCCAACTTCTAGGCAGGCCATGAAGTAAGTACAGACTTTGCAGGCCAAAAAAAAAGAAAAAAAGGAAGCAGCCCCATCCTCTGCAGATCCATCATATCTCAAGTGGAAGACTTGCCCCTCTCATTCCCTTCTGTTTGTTCCCCAGGAATTCACTGTGCATGGCCCTGTCCCCATGCCAAACCACAAGCAGCAGGCACAGCTGGTCAGCATCATCCACCTCCCAGCCGCCCTGGATCGGGACGGCAGTAGCTTATCCATGCAAGAGGGAAGTTGGGGACATTGCCTCCCCTCTAAACTATTCCTTGGCTCTTTACATAAATTATCAGCCCTCGGGAATATATTTTCCTCTCTACTTTTCTACAGTCTGCATTATAATTTACTAAATATTAGCACGTGCTATCATGAGGGCCACAGCTCCCATCCGCTCCAGAGAGTTTGAGACTAAATCAGAACAATAAATTTTCTGACAGTGTATGATATATAAAACCAAGAGGCACACAGCTGAAATCATTAACTTGGAACCTTCAGACCATAATCTCACTGCAAAACCTTAGTCACCAAAGGCAGGGAGGATGCACATGAAGGTAGGTTGTTTATGCTTACACTGGATTCAGACTCAAGCTCCAAGTGTGTTTTCTTACTAGTAACGATTACTTTGGCTCCGCTGGTTTTATGATGCTTAAAGGCTCAGGAAGTTACATTGCGTACTGCTCCCTTTCAATACTATGTTTTGTTAATAAGAACTGCTAGGCAAGCTAAGGAAACTGTGAGTTTGTGGACTAAGAATCAGTTATAATAACATCATAGTGACCAAAATGAACACCATGGTCTACAATACTGCTGTTTCTCTGTGTTTGTTGCAGAATAGAATCATCTAAGACCTGACTTCAAACCTGTCGACTCCACAGAAAGATTTTGCAGCAGATCCTACACACTACTCAGACATTATCCTTTACTGACCTGTTTGCCCAGCACAAGTGGGAAGTTTGGCCTTTCTACCTGCAAGAGCTCTTGTCTAAGAAGAGATCCAAACCTTGACTGGAAAGGTAAAATATTGCCTCCTCATTTCTAAGCCCCAAGGTTCTTTTCAGACACATTCTTGGTTAATGACTAAAAATGCTCCAGTTTCTTCTGGCTTACCAGATCTGATCCCAGGCACCTCCAACGCAAATCAGAGTTCAGACTCAAGTGGGAACGTTTAATAAAAAGTGATAGATTAGTAACAATTAAAAAAAAAATAATAAAGAAATAAATGTTAACTCAATGTCCAAAAAGCCACTGGTCTGAGAAGTCTGTATTTTTAAAGTTTTCAAAATAGCCTAGCTTGGTTTCCACTCTAAATAATTCTGGAGGTTGTCCAGCAACATTTTCCATCCAAACATGGGCAAAGTCATTAGTATCAGACAGAACACATCCTCCTGCCCTCAGTGTACCAGAGAGCACTACACAGCGCAGCTGCTCTCCAAGAAGGGGAGCCCAGGAAAAGGATACACTGAGTGGCTGTGTCCTACCCTCCTGTATCCCTTGCTCTCTCAGTACCATGGGATCCAAGGCAGAAAAACACTCCCCAGTGTAGGGCTTGCTGGCCATGCCCTGGCCAGTGCAGGACTCACCCTCCATCACACAAGGGCTGAACTGTCCCAACAGGCTGAAAGAACTAGGGCTGTTCAGCCCGGAGAAGAGAAGGCTCCGAGCTGATCTAAGAGCAGCCTTCCAATATCTAAAGGGGAGCTACAGGAAAGAAAGGGACAGACTGTTTAGCAAGTTCTATGGTGACGAACAAGGGGAAATGGTTTCAAGCTTAGAGAAGGTAAATTTAGTTTAGATTTAAGGAAAAGGTATTCTACATTGTGGGTGGTGAGGCACTGGAACAGGTTGCGCAGAGATGTGGTGGATGCCCCATCCCTGGGAGACTTTCAAGGCAAGGCTGGATCAGGCCCTGGGCAGCCTGATCTAGCTGTGGTGTCCCTGTGCATTGCAGGGGAGCTGGACTAGATGACCTTTAAAGGTCCCTTCCAACTCCAAGGATTCTGTGATTCCATTATTTCCCCTGCAAAAGATTCTTTTGTAGCACCATTGCCCTCTCTGGCTGGAAAGCTGTGCTGATCTGGAGCAGGAATCTTTACTATGCGCACCAGGCTGCTGAACACAGTAGCCTGTTAACCCAGACATACTGAAGAATAAACAAAGACAGGCCAGAAAAATAATGACCAATGAACCTCACTGATCTAGAGAGATCAAAAACAGTGCATATCTACATCAATATACTAAAGAGCTCAGACACTGGCTTGCAATTGTACACATCCTGTAACAAACACACTTCTCAGAAATATTTCAGCCTGTACCCACCCAAACAACATCCTGTATGGTTCTGGGAGCAGCATGGACAGAGGACTACTCACTGCAGACAGTTTGGGTATAGAGGGTTGCCCTTAGAGACAGAGAACATTTTTGCTGCACAAGTATAGCTCAGACAGACTCCTAAACACAGTCAAATGTCCATATGGGCACACAGTTGCAGCGTATGAGGGATGTCATCTCTGCCTCCTCCACGTGTTCAGCCTCATCCCTTGCCCTTGGTGCTGCACGAGAGACACAAAAGCAGCAGAAGGTGCTGGAGGCTTCAAAGCTGGGGGATTTCTCCCCAGCACAGGGATTTCCCATTGGTTGGCACCAAACCAACCCAACTGATCCCAGGTCCCCTCTCTGGCACAGAGGGGCACATCAGGACAAGGACAGTAGAGTGGACAAGCGGTGGCTCATCTGCTGGCAGATGTGGCCCAAGGCCTCAGAGCCATCTGCAGAAGGGCTCTAACTAGGCTGTTCTGTCTTCTACCAAGATGGGGGCTGCGTAGTCCCTAGAGAACCTCTCAGGATCCCATACCCTGCTGGAAGCTGCGTGTGCTACGCATTCTGCTTTGCTGGAGAGAAAAGATTTTCCCTGTGTTGACTGGGATGTTCACTCCTCCTTCCTAGACCTCTCTCCAGCTGGCACAAGCTGTCCAAGCAGACAGCTTCTTGCAGGTTTGGCTGGAGTATGACCAGAGCATTCTGTGTTACTACATAAGTTTACTGCATAAATACCACAAGGAGCTTTTGACTGTAGGACAAATTCCTATTCTTGAGTTGGTTCGAAATAGCTCTTGCTGGAAGTAATTATGTTTTCAATGTTAGGACTACAGCCCTAACACCAAACCCTTGCTTTTGAGTTAGGTAATCTTCCACCAAAATAAAAAGAATGGGAATGTTTTTCTCTTATCATTGACTGGAAGAAGGAAGTGCTCTTCAGAAGGACATGGATTCTTTTGATATCTTAAAACAGAGATTAATCTCCTTGCTCTTCTGTGCCATAGGCAGGATAACACTACCAAGTCCATTTTGGGGATTTGTTGCTTTCAAAGATGGGTAAAAACAAGTACAAAATAGCAATGGAAAACACCTTTCTTACATTCTCATTATCCTCCACGGGGATGTCTGCCAGAGCAATGAAACTCTATTAGGACCAGTATATCACTTTGAAAAATATAAACCCTTCCCCCAGGATTTCCTCCTCACAGGGTGAGAAGAATTTGGGGAGTCAGCTCTGAATTCAGACGCACATTTATGTGTCTGCAACGTGAACATTCACATAAGTATTAGGTGTGTGAACTCCTCTTAAAACTCCTGAAAGGAACCTGTTTTAGCAGGAGGGTGGACTACGTGATCCCGGAGATCCCTTCCAACCCCTATGATTCTGTAAGTGTCAGCACTGATCAGATCTTGACAATCTGAGAGCAATTCAGCTTTGCAAATACCCACGATCCTGCTAAACTTGAGTGCACAATGCTTTTGAAAGGCCTGGGCTTCAACATCAAAGAAGAGGCTTGCAAATAATAGGTAGACTCTATGAGAAAAATGTTGTCTAAAATATCTCTATGCACATATATATAGGGAAATGAACTCTAGGTATCTAGTTGGTATAAAAAAACGTTTCCTAGGCTCATTGGCTACAATAGGAGCTTTGATATTTCATCTGCCTCTAGGCAGCTATATTTGGTAGCAGAATGAGAAACTGAATGCCATCCTACAAAACTGGGTACAAAAACAGCAAAGAATACATGCCCACCAGAAGAGACGTGTTTCCCAAAAGTAGATATTACTGAACTACATACCTAATTTTTGAATTTTCTGGCAACATGACAAGAAATTGTTAAAAAGTAGTAAGTTAAAAAAAGATCTGAAGCAATTTAGTAAACTTACAGTCAACAAGATGATAGAATTGCATTTAGATATTGTGAGGTTTGAGGACTCTAAGAAAAATGACAAAGCTTGTGAAAATACATAACTTTGTAGAATTCAAGCTAAGACTTTTCTGACCTAACTGTAGATGTTAACAACACAGATACTCACACTTGATCTCGTCAACACAGTTCCCCTTCATAAATGAAGGAGAAAAATAAGCACTTGTAAAGTGCCTGAGACACTTTAAAAATGAGATGGACTGCAAACCTAGAACTGTGTATTTCTTTTGATATACCGACTACAAAGGGAGGCCAGGTTACCTAGTCCATATGTGGCTGATTATAACGTAGATAGTTACATCTGGTCAGCATCAGAGCGTGTTTAATAACATACCTATCTGCAACTGCATTCCTATTCAGATCAATATGCCCATGCACTCAGTACTTCATCGCTCTGCTTACACTCAAGGCTGCACCCACTGCTAGTCCAACCCTTTAGCCTTGAACTTCAAAAGCATCTGTGGGCTGGCCTAGGCTACACTGAGATCTACAACTTGCTCCACTAGGAAATATAAGTCACCAAGCCAGGGCAAGACATCTGAGAAGCAGCAAGGAGTCTGCAGAGGAGCTCTCCCAGGGAAACAGAGAGAAATCATTACCAGCACCTTCACTTCGAAGAATATTTTTGCCCTAACCAAATGGCAGTGCTAATAATTAAATACATTTCCTTGAACAAAATCTATCCGCTCAAGACTTCGGGAAACACATTTACAAAGAGCAATCATTCCAAAAAGTAAAGCAGTTCATAAGATCCCAAACTGAGAAGCAAGCCAGTCTCACATACGTATAGAACTGTTGAACCTTTGTGCAGTCCGGACAGGTAAATCATTTCTTGCTTGAAATTCAAAAAGCCTGGCTCAGCCAGGAGCGCGTTGGCATCCCAGGCTACAGGGCAGAGTTGCCTGGCAATCTGCAAAAGGCAGGTCAGCCAGTCATCCAGATCTATAAAGCAGCAAACTGCACTGTTATTAGAAGCCTGCCTCCCCATCTGGAAATTAAATGCAAACATATGCATTTGCCTAAGTGTTGCTTGGGAGAAAATCACTGCCCTGACAATACTGAATGGGAACTGAAAGGAAAGAAAAAACAAAAATTCAAACAAATATCTGTGCCTTCACTGTTTAGTTTTCTGTCAGAGGCAACCTCATTTTTAATTAAGGATAATTTAAGGGACAAAGAGTTATAAGGTGATGAAGAAGAGCGAATCCATTTATTTATTAATACAGTAATAGTCTGACAGAAGATTTACATTACTCATTCCTACTGCAGTTTACTAGGTGGGTCACTCCTCTCAACAGTCACAACGCAGTACCAGCATCCTATACTTCATTCTTCACCCATACCCAAGGCATCTGCAGAAGGTTTTGATAATCTGTAATAGCAAAAGGAGAAATGTTGCCTTTCTTACTTGTGGGTATCACATACAGCTTTCACACAGCAGGATTTGGACCCTTTGATCAATATAGAGCATGTCAAGGAATGCGTGTTAGCGGGTAATCCTGGGATAAACCTTGAATGGTTTGGGGTTTTCACTGACAAAAAAACCAAACAAACATAAGAGAGATGGGAATTTAATATCAGTTATTTTTCATGCTATGAATTATAAGAATAATCCAGAAGAAAGAAAAAAATAAAGGAGAAACATAGGGCAGCCATTGAATTCTTGACTGATTTAATTATCATGGCCACAATGGATATGTTGGGCTGGAGCTTAACACCTGTACTTTCCAAAGCTTCGTGTCACTAAAGCATGACAGGAACTGCAGGCAGTGAAAGAGACTCACCACATCTGTGTGATCGTGTCTACACTACTGCATAAGCTGAAAGCCCAAGGGAGGTGGTGAAGCTGCTATTTCTCCGGTGCTAGATGCTGAGCAAACAGCCCTAAGCCCTGCAGCCTAACTACACGAGGCAGGAGGAAGCCAAGTGGCTGCCCAGTGCCAAAGAGCTTGTTTCAAACTAGGGTTAAGAATCATGGAATCGTTCGAGCTGGAGGGGACCTTTAAAGGCCACCTGGTCCAGCTCCCCTGCAATGAGGAGGGACACCTACAGCTCCATCAGGTGCTCAGAGCCCTGTCAGCCTGACCTTGGGTGTCTCCAGGGATGGGATTTCCACCATCTCTCCAGGCAAGGAGAAAGCCTCCATATGTCTAAGGCCAGTGTCCATTCACTGAGCCATGCCAACTACCAGGCTGTCCAAGAAAAACCCAGAACAATTACTGTCAGTATAGAGACGAGTTAATAATGTGCTGGGATTTTTTTTGTCCTTTTGTGAGATGATCCATTTTCCTTTCAAGTTTTCATGTACCCTCCAAAAAAAAAAAAAAAAAGGCATTTCATTTATGTTTTCTTCTTTGAAAAGAAATACCAGAACAATTTCATCAAAGCTTGATGCAAATAAATACAATCTAGGGACTAACTGGCGAGAGCCAGTTCCATGTACCAGCTGGTGCCCGATAGGCACTCCCCAGATCACTGTGAGCATCCTGACTCAGGCCACTTCGGGCCACTTCTCAGGTAATAGATGTGCTGGACTCCAGATGGAGCTGCATACCAGGTATATTCCTCTCCCTGAGGCGTCGGCTTGCACCACAATGCAGTGACACTATTCCAAATGAGATCTCCAAGTCTTCGTCCTCCCTCCTTCACTCCTTCCCTGGAGGCACCAAGGGTACATCTGGTTGGATTAACCTTCCTCCAGAGTTTTTGCACGCACCTGTAAGATGGCTTTCAAAGATAAGACATGGCCCATGCTGGTCTCGTGGGTTAGGAATTTAGTTAAATATCTTCTAAAGGGATTTAGTAGGATTTGCTTCACTATTTATATCGTGCAGTATCAGTCATCCTTAAGTCCCCACGCCTTCATATTAGTAGAGCTGGGAAAACAACCAGCCAGAAGGGATGCTGATACCAGCCCCCGTGATCCTGTTTCCCCTGCAGAAATACTTTCTTACTCTTTCAGAAGCTGCTACTTTCCTTGCTCACCAAAATGAGGAGAAATAAATGAAATACTGAGCATCAGGATACCTGAGAGTGAAACTCCAGAAAGAGATTCAGCCATTGCTCTTGGGGAGCAGCACTGGACCGAGCAATTCTGAAATGGCATCCATTGTTAATATATGGTAAAAAAAAATCACAAGCGTCTGCTGGCCCCCAGGGTAAAAATAATCATAAGCCTGCTCAGTGTACGTTACAAGATAGAAGTAACTGTGGAAAAGAGCAACAGAAAGACAACTGAGAGACTGGGCAAGGTGATTTATGAGGAAAGATTAAAGGAGCTGAACATGAGTGACTTGGCCAAACAACGACTAAATCAAGACATGAAAAGTAACCGCTGCCAACGGTATTTGAAGTGTCTGTCTGAAGGGGCATTAACTGTTTGGGTGGGTCCACTTTGAATAAACTGACATCCTGAAACAGAAACAGGAGAAGTGGATGCTGGACCTTTCCTGAAGATGGAGAGTGCTGGGGTGTAACTGCCACAGCAATCTCCATGTAATTTGGGGAGCGGGTGTCCTGAAAAGTCACCTGCATTGAGCAGACATTACCAAAGGAACCTTTAGGGGGCATCCAGTGGATCTTCCCCATTGCTAAGCACTAGCACAGGGATGCCAAGAGCGTTAAAGCCTGTTTAAAATCCCCATGCAGCCAGAAGATAAAATATCACTGCATCAGGTTTCAGAGAGCCAGCAGGAACAGAAGAAAGTATACAATAAGGGAGAGGAGAGTGGCTCTCCAGACCCTTTGCACGCCGCTGAATGGTGAAAAAAGACTTCCCCTGGGTAGTGGGAAGCCATGGAAACATCAGCCTCTGTGCCCTACCAACACTTTTCTTCTCACAGAAGAGAGCAGACTGGAAGAGAAATGCTCTATAGCGGCCACATGTCCATCACTGAGCCATTATAAATCAGAACAGTCATACAAGCCATATAATTCATACAAGGCATAGCATCAACCCCTTGACTAATTCACGTAGGTAGCTGTTAATGTCTGCCTGCTTTGGAGCTCCTCCCTGAGTTGTTTTGGCGGCAGAGGTCCTCAGCTCTGGTGACTAACAGACACAGAAATGATCTCGCCTGATCCTGCTGCTTTTCATCTCAGGTAAGAAAGGATTAGGTAGGAAATACTGCATGAGGAACGTCCAGCAGAAGGACAAAGCATGGCTCTACTCATCTAACAAAGTCACCACCACCAGTAAGCTGCTGGAGAGAGAGGAGGCATGCACAGGTAAGGCTTTATGCTGAATGCTCTTAGATCCAGCTCCCATGACACAAACCTTTAGGTAAATCTTGTCTCTGCACATAAAATGAGACTCACACTTTCTCCCAAGGTCTGCCAGCCCTGCCTATGTAACCAGAGAATTACTCACAGCAGGGACGGCTTCTTGATAAGCGAGTGCACTGCACAACAGGGCAGGCCTTGCTGCAGCCTGTAGGCATGCCAAGTGATGTAAATCATCAGTGCACTTCCCAGCAATTAAATATGTATCTGATGCCTATGATATCTTTCATCAGTGGACTTCAGACACCCCTGAGCAGCTCCTTTTTTGTTTGTTTGTTTTTCCTCTGAGTAGCCATTCACAAGCCCCATTTGTACCAAAGGGCCCCATCATTGAGGTCACATATTTTAGCATTTTTGCTGGCCTTCACAATATCGCTATTTATTTCCCCTCTCCATTGTGCTCTTCCCGTTCTCTTTTCATATTCAGGAACAAGAGTTTTCCAAATCCCAGAGAATTTCTCACTTGCTTCTCATTAAAGTGGAGAAATGGAAGAGTGTGCAGCGAGCAAACAGCAGGGCAGTGGGAATCGTGCAGAGAAACGGATGGGTGCTCCCAGACAACACCAGCTGGGAGTCCTTCTATGAACAGCAGAAGAAAATGGTATTATCTTGATACATTTTCAAAAAAGAAGAGAATACAAATATATATATGATCCATGCAAATATATCTTAATTAGTCATATCGTCAAACACGCCCTTTAAATTTAATCTAATGAGTATTTCACTGAGTTGTCAGCAATCTTCAGTAGCCTCCAGGCACTAATGAGTTAGCATTAAGGTGTCAATGCCTCCGGCATTAACCTCAATTAGGAGCAGTTAGGGTGATCGCTGAACGCAGGGTCAGCCATGCACTGCTCGGACATTCCTCTGACTGCAGCCTGCAGTCTCCCGCACGAAAGGGGCTGGCAGACCGGCTGCCTACTGCCTGCTCGGTAAAGCAGCCTCACATGGGGCAACATTAATGTTCATTACTACATCTGAAAACTCTGCAGGTCTCGACATGCATGGAAAAAATCAACAGGAACCCTGTTTAACGATGCTGTTCAATGAGGTTCCCGGGTGAAAAGGAAGCCTGTGACAATAAAACAATGAATGTCTACAATTTATTCAGAACTTTTAAAAGAACACTGCTAAAGGAATAATTATGCCAAAGGACAGAAAGTCTCAATAGCAGAGTTATTCTTCGGGGAAAAGAAAAATCATCATACAAATAACCCACGTCACTAACTGTGCTTCACCCATCTCTCTCCGTGCTTCCTGAATCATTTCCTAACAATACACTACGTTCAGATGCCATCCTGCACAATCACTCGCAGGCAGCTCTGCTTTTCTGGGCTGGAATTAAGGGTGGCTTACAATTGCTTTCAAGGCTGTGTCCTAGAGCAGGGGGTGTCAGGACAGCCAGGGGCACCCGCGAGGCCACGCTCAGCCTGGGCCCAGTTCTGCAGCTGGCAGATCGCTGTTCGGTCCCAAGGACTTGCGTATTTATGCCAGAGAAAATCATCTGACAATAACAGCTGCTTAGAAACGTTGAGGATTTGTCAGCCAACATAAAATCTTGGTGATGTTTAACATTACAATTGTTGCAGCAGAAGTTCTGGGTTCATACTAACGTATTTCTAAAAATATAGGTAATATCAGAAGGATAAGAAGGAAAATCTCACCTGCCTCCCAACCATCCTTGCCATCAGCCCCTCCACAAAGTCTTCACACACTCCAGCCGTGGCTGTGCCTCCAGCTGTACCTTCTGGGCAAAACAACCCTGCTGCAGCCCCTTACACTACATGAGAACCCCACAGTGAGCTCCTTACCCACCCCACTGTGACTTTCAGGTGGTGGTCCTTGTCAAGTACAATACAACAAAATAATAAAAAAAAACAAATAAAAGGAATAAAGGATTCAGGTGCACACACCTGAGTGCATCAGGAGTGTCAGAGTAATTTAACTAACTCTTTATGGAACTTTTTTTTTTTTTGCATATAAGAAACCCCACATGATTTTCAGTAACAGCTGTGTAGCGATAAGCAGGACTAACGCAATGGAAACAGCGTTACAAAAGGTGGAAGGAAAATACAGCGCTCACCCGGATCGGAAGATTTGGGGCTCGCAGGAAAAGGCTCCCACCAAGGAAGGATCTCCAGGCAGAGATCCTTCCTCAGGGGCAGTCAGCCCTTAAATGAGGCCTAAGAGGGGTGGAGCCTGGCTGAATTGCCTTCACCTGTGCTCCCAGGGCTGACTGGGTCTTTCCTCCAGGTGCTCAATCAGTGGTTCAGGCCATGACTCAGCAGTTCCCATACAAGCTGAAATGAATGTGCACAGCAGCAGGCTTGCAAAGCTTGCCTAATCGTAAGGTGGCATTCTGCTTAGGGTCATTGTACAAGGTGCCCTTTGAACTCTTCTCAGCATCCTCCAGTCCCTTCTTCCTTCCTCCTTACCCCCAAGGCAATGACTTATCTCCAGGTCTCCAGTTCTTCTCTGCAATAATTAAAGGGCTTCCAAGCCTTTCTCTAGTGGTGACAGCATCGCCTGCTCGCCCTCCACCTGAGATGCCAAGTTTTGCTTCCTCAGAATATTTATTTACCCTAATCTATGTCAGACATGCTTGTTCTTCCCTGGTAAATGAAAACATGCTGTGTCTGGGCCAGCCAGGCCAGACGTGCACGTCCAGAAGAATCCAAACAATTCAGACCACGCCATAGTGAGTTGTATGGTAACCGAAGACAAACAGGAGCCACGCACTGACAGCTTCCCATTACCTCATTTACCAGGCTTCATCTTCAAACTAATTAGGTTGTTAGTGCCTTTTCTAACTCCCAGCTAAGTTTATTCCTGGACATATCACTCACAATCCGCATTCTTGTGCAATCACTAACCTTAAACCTAAACAATTCTTTGCCTCTATAGCATATTCTTCCTTGATGTACGATAGCAGAGCCATGGTGGTCTCTGCTCACAGCAGGTATCTCCAAGCCCCTTAGTAGAGTTGAGTGTCTGTCTCACTCTAGCACTGGTCAGTAAAAGAGATCTTGCCTTTGCCTTTAAATAATCAATGATCTCCAACAGATTTGTGCTGTTGATTCAAATTTTAAGAGCCTTGCTTAATGAGCAGTTTCCCTCTTTGCTTCTCTCCAAGGTCCAGGAAACTGCATCCACTAAAAAAAAAGTTACTCAAACATCAATAACGATGAAAAAGTCACAGTCTCAGGAGCTGGAAAACATCAGCCCTCAAAATGACATGTCTGACCCATTATGGAGCAGTCTTTAGAAAAGTGTGTATTTAATAGTTTAACTAATAGATTCTATGAGGTCTGAGAATTTCTGAAAATAAGATCCCAGTTTCTAAAAGAAGAAAAAGGCTTTTTTTCTTTTCCTTCCCTAGATGGAAATACAGAAAAGGCTGGAAGGAGGTTCAATATGTCCATTCGCTTGCAGGAACAGGAAACAAATGCTATAACCAAATGAAAACCTGCTCTGCACCCTCTGCCCTGCCACCAACCGTAGTCTGTGACATTCTACAACAAAACTAAGAACAAAAGATCAGAAAAATCAAACGGGGGGGAGTGGAAACCAGGACGCATAAGGAAAAAAGACAGGTGTTGGAATTATCATCACAGGGCAGTGATAATTTTGACCAAAATGAGCACTTGCCCAAGAACGTACTGGTTGAAAGCCATCTAACCAGACGCAGATACATGCATTGTAGAAGTCTTATGTATAGATAACAATATCTCAGCCAGGCATAAGAAGCTCCATTTATAGTTAGAACAGGGGAACTGTCACTTCCAATACGCTGTTCATCTCTTCCAGGCATCTACTTCAGGATGAGACAATTCGTGCCTCAAAAGCAGCTGTTCCTCTCTATTACCTATGAAAGGAATTTTTCCCAGATGGGAATGTTTACGCTGTAAATCTCTATGGCTTATATGTTTGCACGTGGTTAGATGAATCCCACTTCATGAATTTTTCATTATTTGCAGTCATTACATGGGACTGGACGGCTTTTTAAAAGACACACTATAACTTGACCAGAAGCATAGGCTTGATACAAAAGAATACTAGACAAGCTTCCATCATCTTAGGAAAATATGACTGAGCTTTTGAACATATGTCCCAAGCCATATCTTAACCTTGATTTGTGACAATGAAAGTAGCTTCATATTGGGATTATATTATTATTCTATTCTTCATTTACTTGGTAGGTCAAACTATGTGGCCATGAATTTAAAAGTGCCTCTGAGTTCTGCTTTACCACATGGCAAAAGAATTCTATTAAACAGACTTTTTCAAACATTGTATATTCAGTTTAATATCCTTAGAGCTAAGTTGCCTGAAACGTTCGTTGGCAAAAATCAGCTTTATAACTTCTGAAGAAAAGAAGTCCCTTATATATATTGTGTCTTCCTCTAGCCAGACACTGTCTGTATTGCCCTGTTTCAAAGGGGGTCTAAAAGGTTTTGTTTTTTCTTTGAAGTCTGGAATTGCTTTTTTTCCCCATTTGCTGGGGATCCTGGACATTGTTTTCGATATCAAGAGAAAGCACTTTAGCAGTAATAAAAGTACATTTTCTATGTTCATGGATTCATAAATTTTCACAGCAGTAGGGACCGTTATCTACATCCAATCTGAAACATTGACAGGTTTACTGTGCGGGAGCTCATGGGCTAGAGCATGGCCCCTTTGAGATGACAGGAGAGTCTATGTGCAGATCTTCAGCCTCTCTCCTCATCGTTAGGCAAGTACCTCAGTGCTCTCATCTAAAATGAAGCCTGCCTCTGGTCTAACGTACTTTATAGCATATTTAACTACAACATTTTGGAGGTAGCCAAACTGCTTTCCCAAGTGCCCAGAGAACGCAAAGGTCAGCATACTCTCTCCATCACCTCTCATCAGCCCCTTTAGTCTCTCAGCAGCACCAAGCTACCACAAAACAGCACTGACTGATAATTGCAGTCGTGCTTTATCCTTTACTTACTAAGTTCTCTCATCAGGTTGAGAAGCGTGAGGCCTGCAGGACTTTGTTTATTGCTCCATCAAGCAGCATGGCAGGATTATTAACGGGACAGAACTGCAGGATTTTCCAAGGGATTCATGAGTTACCTGGGACAGTTTGTTAGCTCTCAGCCCAGTGACCCCTTTCTATCGAGCACAAATCAAGCAAGGGACTGTTGCACCTAACACTTGATGGACATCCTCTATACATCTATATACACACATATCTAATGCCACATTTCCCCCATTTTGTTATATGTAACAAAGCACTACAATTACCCGTTATGTAGACCTGATAACCAAACCACTAAAACATGCCTACAAAGAAATCCACAATCTCCACTTTTTTATTTTCCTTCTCACCCCCAATCAGGCCATTTCTGATCAACTCCTGAATTTCAAAGATCAGGAGGTGCTTAACAGAGGGCTTACATTTGCAGTCTCCATTGACTGCAAAGGGTCAAGTCTGGCAGGCAGGACAGCAGTCACTTCGGATTGCTCGCTTCTTTACTTAAGCACTGTTCTTGCTATGTACAGACAAGACTCATTCAAGGAATTACTTAATTATACTTTCATGGTATATATGCACGGGACTAAAAGCACACACATAACTACTTCCTTGGATACAAGGATAACACTAGCAAGTTACCTGTAGATACTACAAACACACTGTTTTATATCAAAGAAAGACACAGACCAGGGGCGGGGGGAAATGGGAACAGAAAGGAAAAGAGAAAGATTCCATGATGTCTTTGTTGCTCTGTTTTTCAGTTGTGTTATTACTGTTACTCCTGCTACCCTCACAGAGTTTCATAGTATTTTAAAGGAAAGTCAGGGCTAAAACGTTTGTATCTCCCTCCAGTTCCAGTTGTCATGCTTAGAAAGTAATCCCACCACATGTTACATGTTTTCCCAGAATGAACTTTCCTTTTCCTATTTAAATAATAATGTATTTATTAATGCAATAATGAGACCCACATACTGGAAAATCCCACCTTCTCCACCATCCAATCAGCTAAATTTGGCGTTGGGTCAAGTTTTAGTGTTTTGGCTCCTGCCAAGGTTCAGGTTTGGAATTTTTTTTTTTTAATTAAATGTTGGAGAGTTTTCATCTGTGTCCTTGGCTGGGTTAATGGCACTGACCCTAAAGCACACAGGAGACCACTGTCTCATTGTTTCAATCATCTTGTATGGAAATGCTAACTTACAGCACTTCCATCTCAGCTATGTGATACTACTTCTTGTAGAGTGAAAAACACAGAGGAATACATCATATGATATGGAGCACTGATCCTGCTATACTGACTTGAAGCTGTACACAAGAATTTTCACTCTCTGGAGTAATCACAACAAATTATCAAAAAAAATTAAGCTGGATAAAAAGTTAGACAACAGAATCATTGAATCATTATGATTGAAGAGACCACCAACATCACCTAGTCCAACCATAAACCCACACCTGTGATGGCTCTAGACCATATCGCTCCACGCGACATCTACCCTCTTCCTGAACACTTCCAGGGACAGTGACTCCATCACCTCCCCGGGCAGCATGTTCCAATGCTTCTGGACCGCTTTTTCTGAGAAGAAATTCTTCTTAATATCCAACCTGAACCTCCACTGGCACAGCTTGAGGCCATCACCTCTTGTCTTACTGCTGTTACTCAGGAGCAGAGGCCAACCCCCACCTCCTTTCAGGGAGCTGTACAGCATGTTAAGGTTTCCCCTAAGCCTCCTCTTCTCCAGACTGAACAATCTCTGTTCCCTCAGCTGCTCCCCATCAGACTTGTGCTCCAGATCCTTCACAGCTTAACTGTCCTTCTCTGGACGTGCTCCAGGGCCGCAGTGTCTTTTTCATAGCGAGGGGCCCAAAACAAAACACAGGATTCAATGTGCAGCCTCACCAATGCTGAGTGCAGACGGCTGATCACCTCACTAGTCCTGCTGACTACGCTATTTCTGAGAGAGGCCATGAAGCTGTTGGCCTTCTTGGCCACCTAGGCACACTGCTGGTCCACATTCAACCTACAGCAAACAAAAACAAGCCCAAATGCAGCAGCCACAGAAACAAAGGAAAAGAGCTGCTTACCCTTTAGAAGGCCTCAGGGAAGCAGGGATCTCCAGGGAGAGATACCACCACCTCCACTGCCAACCCTTAAATGAGGTCTGGGAAGCGGTGGACCCTGGCTCCAGCCCTTCTAGGTCACTAAGGTACATTGCTTGCACCTGAGCTCCCCTGGGCTGGCCCTGCCTTCCCACCAGGTGCTCAATCACTGGTTCAGGCCATGACTTAGCATTTCCACTACAGTAGCATTCTAGACACTCTGCCCCAAGAATGTAGTGAAGCATGGAGTTTTTGTAATAGAAATGGAAGACGTTGCACTTGGTCTTGTTAAAGCTCATATAATGACACTTTTCCTTAAAACAAGATTCGTCAACATAATCGTGTATGTCTGAAAGGCATTCTTACAACCAATAAAACACAGAGGCTGTAGGAATGGATCTCCAAGAAATTTGGAAATAGCTAATAAGAAACCAAAGGAGATTAGGAATAGGGCTCAGCTCTTCCTGACAAGTTACAGAAGAACAGTCCAGTTTCAGATGTACTCCTATCAGGACTTGGAGATGTCACATCACTTGCTGTTCACTAGCCATTGCTCTATGCAAACTGCACCAGCATTAATGGCTGTCACAAAGTCCACCTCAGCAAAAGGGACATGATTTCTGCTCCCAGTACAAGTTTTGAATTAATATAATCTTTTATCGCCTCATAAATTAACCCCTCATTGGATTTTTTTTTTCAGGAATTGCTGTCAGCAAGAGACATTATTCTCTTTCCAGCCCTCTTTATGCATGAGCGCCATGAGCAGAGTTCAGCTGCCCTGAACCTACAACTAGTAAAGTTTCTCACAAGGAAAATGTCTGTTTGAAGGTCCTCTCACCCACAGTAGCACATCCATCAGTGGGCTTGCTCGCACCACCTCTTCTGAAGAGGCACTGACAGTCAGTAACTCTTGGCATGGACACATCAGTTTTTTGTCACAGGTAAGACAAGTGACGTGGTCAGTTAGACCACGGCTGAAGTGATGCTCAGAGAAACCTGTGATGTACATCTATCTTGCCTCCAAGTGATGCCAGGACTACTCTGTGTCTTTCACTTCTCTCCAGTGAAAACCATCAAAGCCACAACCCACTCTGCACGAATCCAGTGTCTTCAACTGCAAGAGGTGGAGAAAAAGGGTATGTATCGAGATACAGGTCACAGAAGAGAGCACCTAAATCAAAAGAAAGTCATGAAGTCACTTTTAGCAGTCAAAGCCTGTCCCTTTTCACTCCCATGGATTTTGTGAAAGTGTAAGAACACCATAGCAGGAGTAATAATGCATGCATCTTTATGAAAATCTGAAACAAGGAGATATCCAACAGGAAGTTCTCTCCACTGCAATTATTCTCTAAACCATAAAACATCAAGTTGCTTGGTTTTATAATTTCTTTTAAGAGAATACCAGAATTAACTTTAATCCAACACGACCACATGGAACTAGAATTTGATTTCTTGTTTATTTGGGTTTTATATTTTGAAGGATTTTGCTTTTTGAGAGGAGAATTATGTGTCTGATGATCACAAAATCCAGCTCAGACACGCCTGAGATCATGGTTTTGAAAAGGAGCCATGAGCACCCTCAAAGAATGAGGCAGATTTCACCCACTAAAAATCAAACCATGGCATATTGTGCTCTCATGCATGACTCATTTCCCGATGCAGTTAGGCTCTGACTAGGAAAGCTGAAGTCATACTAAGAGATCACTAATGCCTTCTATAGTAGACTTAGGGACCAGAACTACAGTGCCTGAAGGAGGCTGCATAGGGCTCTGAAGGAGGTATCTTCTTGGGAATAAATCATGGGGCCCTGTTTGGTTTGTTCCTGATTTTGAATTATGGAGCTCACATCCCCATGAGAATGAGATTCTCTCCAATCTCTTTATGAAAAAAAATGATATAACAATGTCAACTCCCCAGCAAGAAAATTTGGAAGGCTTTGCATAGATAATATTTCTATTTCTTGCTAAATCCTTTCAAACAAAAACAAAGAAGTGACAAGGAAAGAAAAGTTTAACATTCCCGCTGCTTCTGCCAAATGAAACAACAGCCAGGCAGGCATTCAGAGCTTCATGCTTCTGATTCTCTCTCTGTTTTTGAACATGCTACGCATCAGCCATGGTATAGCATCCATACAAATTCTTTAGCACCTCCATATCAAAAATCATATATCAGATTTGGCATGCTGCTATTGCACATAGGGATCCATCCAAAGATGTGCTGTTGTCTGAAGACACAGCCAGCACCTCCTGTACTACATCAGATGGCTCATCTACTCAGCAGATTCAAAATAGCGCCAAAATTTCTCTTTTCAGTGAATGTAGAAAGAAACAGAGAGAGGCAGAGCTGATCCTAGCAACAACTATACAAACAAAACTGTCAAGCAAATATTTTCATATCTATCAGCTACAAATGATCAAAATTTCTTCACTGGAAAAATCAGACCTGAAGTTGTTTTCATACTGCACCGTTCAGAGAGGAACAATTGTTCCCTTTTGCAACACAGGATGATTAGTCAGATAGGAGCACAGTGTCTACTCAGCACTGTGACTTTGATCCCAACTGAAGACGTATTTTTTTCAAACAACAGTATTTTCTTAGGAAAATATTGCTATTTTCATCCGGAAGTTTTTTCAAGTAATGCCCTGGATATAGATTAGTGATTGCCTTATTGTTTGGTAAAAAATGAAATACAGAACAAAATAAAAAGGATCCTGCTGTTAACCACAACTTTGCTGCAGGGAAATGAAACAGCAGGATTCTAACATTCAGGATATAAGCATCTGATGGATCATAGAATCATTAAGGCTGGAAAAGACCACTAAGGTCATCTAGTCCAACCATCAAATGGGCTGACAGATTTTGCTGCCTTGAAGAGGCAGTGTTGAATGGGTTAACAAAATGTCATTTCCATGTTTTCTGCTTTTTTCTGTCAACCCAATAAGCAGAAAAAGAGACTGAATTAAACCTCTCAGGATATCCACAGGCTTTCCCTCCTAACCAAATGAAAATAACAATGAGCCAAGTGGAAGCTCAACAACTTTTTATGTACATTTATAACTCTTCTCATTCTTCACATACTGCTGCTCATCAAACTCATACCCCAGTAAGAGCTTTTTTTCTGACTCACCACAGGTATAGATGACATTGAGATGTTTTTGGATGCCAGGATAACAAGGATCTCCAAATTCATAGGTGCTGGCATATATACTACAACTTCTTTTCCCGTGGCAGCGCTTGATCATGAGTTGGAGAGCAGTATCTGACTTGCACTCTATAAGGGAAAAAGGACAGGGCATGGAAAAAAAGATAGATCTCAGGAGTCTCCTTCCAGTGCATTTATCCAGAAACACTACAAGCTTCCTCGTAAATTAAGAGACTGTCATAGGAAACGAACATACATGCATTACAGTTAAAAATACACATGTGGAACCCATGAAGATTTATTTAGCTGTCTCATAGCGCAACTGAGCACAGCAACATGCATAGTTATTAACACGTTTACACCTTATGACTAAAAGGAAGATGGACTTTGTGATCTTGTTCAGGGAAGAGTAAAGTTTTTTTTCCAGATTTTGCTTGTTTCGTTTTGAGGGGAAGAGTGAGTATGGGTAGGTTTGTGAGGTTTTTTAGCCTATGCTATGTGCAAGAGAGCTATCTCAAGTCTGCAGTTTCCACACCGCTTCGGCAGACAGACATGGTCAGTGTCCCTGTCTATTCTTAGCAGATGCTGTATTTCTAAGCCTAAGAAGGGCTACTATGAGTTCAAATAATTACAGTTTTATCGTCCACCATCTAGGCAGAAATATTCTATTAATTGTGTTTGTTTCATGCAAGTATAAATATTTGTCAAATCAGGACTTGAGAATATGCCAAGCTCCAAAAGTAAGTACTTACCAGATTGTTTGCTACTGTTTTCGCATGTAAGGCAGAGAGAACAAGCTCTCCAAATTTTCAGTGCTAGACTGACAGTTTGCATTCACTGTCCAACCATAGCCAATGACAATGGGAATCAACGAGATGGTATTTCTTCAACATTAAGAAGTTAAAGCAATTAAAAATATACAGAGAAAAGAATACAAACCCCTTTGGTCCCTAGTCAGGAAGCAAGGAAAGGGAAAATGGACCCTAAAAGGTACTGAATGATAGAAAAAGAGTGATGGTTTAACACAAATAGGCAACTAAATACCACCATGTTGCTCTCTCACTCTCCTTCTTCAACAGAACAAGTGGAGAAAATATGATGAAAAAAGGATCATGGGTTGAGATAAGGACAATGAGATATTAAACCAGTTACTGTTACAGACAAAACAGATAAAATGAAATGTAAGGAAGATTAATATAATTTGTTAGCTATTGCTAACAAACGAGAGCAGTAAGAATTGAAAGCAAACTACTAACACCTCTGTCCCCACCCAACCTCCTTTACCTCCTCCTCCTGAGCGGAGCAGAGGAATGGCGAGTTGGGGCTGAGATTAGTCCAAAACACTTAGTCTCTGCCTGTCCTCCATGATCACTGTCTGCTCCTGTTCCACGTGGGTCCCTCCCACAGGGACACCGTCCTTCCCCTCCTCATCCCACCCGGGCATCCCACAGCTGCAGCTCTCCAAGCAGTGCCCCAGCACGGCTCCGTACCACAGGGCCCACCCTTCAGGCACTGCTCCAGCACTGTCCCCACGGGCGGCAGCTCCCCCAGCCCTCCTGCTGCACCGCGGCCTCCTCTCCACGGGCTCAGCTGCGGCCCGGCCTGCTCCTGTGGGGCTCCGTGGGCTGCGGCCTTCTCCAGCCCACATCCACTGCTGCACCGCGGGCTCCTCCACGGCTGCGCCTGGAGATCTGCTCCGTGTGCTGCCCATGGGCTGCAGGGGGACAGCCCGCTCCGCCGTGGGCACCTCCTGGGCCGCAGGGAGCTTCAGCTCTGCGCCTGGAGCACCTCCTGCCCTCCTGCTGCACTGACCTTGGCGGCTGCAGGGCTGCTTCTCTCCCCTTTCTCCTTCTTCCTCTCCACGTGTTATTGTGCAGCAGCTTTTCCCTCTCCTCAGTCTGCTCTCCCAGAGCACACCCAGCGTTGCTCACGGCTCAGCTCTGGCCACTGGCAGTCCCTTGGGAGCAGCTGGAGCTGGCTGTGATCTGACATAGGGCAGTGTGGGGTTCTGCTCACAGAGGGCACCCTTGCAACCTGCTGCACCACCCCACAACAAAATCCTTACCACATAAGCCCAGTGCAGCAGCCCAACAACAAAATCATGACAGACACAGGAAAATCACAGAAAACTAAGCCCATAAGGCAACGTATCCTTTCTTTTCTCAAATCAAAGGCAACATTTTATTTCACATGATGTGAATGACAAAAGAACAGGGCCCATGCAAGCATTTTCATACTAAAGCACTCAAACTTCCTTTAGGGGATTTTTGATTTAACAAATGCCAGAGGTTCCAATGGAAAAATCTGGCATTTGTCTTTTTGTCAAATGTCCAGTTAGAGAAACTCATCAAATCTGTTCACTAGGCAGGATTTCACCAAGTTGAATGTTATCATGATTTTGCCAACTGGCATTATGCCAGACAGTGCAGAGGACCAGTGTGAGATATAACGAGGGCTGTTTCCAACTGTCAGTTTGCAGAAGGCTTCCTTGGATATTCCGAGGAGAAGTGCAGGGGTACATGTTCGAGGATTTCACCACAGGAACACAATGTCAGCCAGTCACAGCAACGGGCTCTTCCTCATTGTATTCAGAATAGTACATGAGCATAATCCTGTTGCCGCCTTTTCCAGGTAGTAGCTGTATTTTATTTCCCCCAGGAGAAGACAGTCTTGCCTATGCTACCCACCAAAAACAAAATGCCATACTGCCAACAGACAGCTGTGGGACCCTGCTCTAGCCTCTTCCCTAATCCCACCAACCAATGTAAATGTAGCCCAAGTTGTAATGGCCAAGCAAAGAGTCATGTAGCTCCATCTGACAGAGCAGGTCCTAACACTGCTATTCCTGTTTGTATTTTAACAGTGCTAAGGACCAGCCTATGCTGTTTGGCTAGCGTGTTTGCTGCTAAATGAAAATTTCCTTGGCCCATCCCCAGGCCCTGAGGCCAACTGTGTTGGAACAACCAACATTAATACTATTAAATCCTCTTACCTTCCAAAATAGAGTGGTGAAACACGATGGGAATCAACCCTGTCCCATATACAACTTTAAACCAATTTCTGGACTGCCTAGGTGAGGGTTAGTTAGGCCAAGACAACTAATCATGGCAACAACTATACTATAATTTAACAGTACAAAGGATCTATTTCCAATATCTGTGTCCAGGCCATGGCACTGCTAGTTTGCCAGCATTCAGGTAGACCTAGATATCCAACTTCTTAGGGCACAAACCTAAGCCCTCCATATTCACTTAACCATCAGTAGTGTACTGCTTGACTCTCCAATCACCAGGCTGCTCCAGCTCAATCTTTGCTAGACAAAATGAGTAGAAAGCAGAAGAGACTCTGCATGCTCCAATTACACATGTGGATAAAATCCCTTAGCACAGGAAGTAAAGAACCAAGATTTAAAAAACCTGTTTTATATGGAATTTTTAGAGACTTTAATATTGAAAATATTGAAAACACTGAATATTCAAATAATACTGGAAAGTCACTTGTTTGGACTGTAGCACATAAACCATATAATAACCTCACTGGATGCAGTATCTGGAGCTTATCCAGTACAGCCTCCTGCTCAGGAGAGGGCCAGCTTTGAAGTTACATCAGGTTACTCAGGGTTTTGCCCAGGCAAGCTTTGAAAATATCCACAGATGAATATTCCCCAACCTCCTTGGGCTATGGCATTCTCCAGCTTAAGAATTTTTCCCCTGTATCTAATCCGATTTCCATTCCTGCAGCTTGCGTTAATTGCTTTTGTGATTATTTTTGTTGGGTTAGTTTATTTGTTTGTTTTGCATTCCCAAGAAGCCTTCTGTGCAGCCACCTGTTAGGCATCAGAAAAACAACAACAACATCCCTACTTAAGCTTCCTCTTCACAAGAACGAGCAAACACAGGTCTTTCAGCATCTCCCCAGATGCTGTGTGTTTCAGTCCCTGACTACCTTGGTGGCCCTTTGCTGGATTTGCTGCAGTTTTTCAACGTCTCTCTATCTGAGGAGCCCAGAACTAAGCATTCATTTTGCCTGTGGTAGGGACTGAGACATTCTCTTTGAATCAGTCATATTCTTCCAGTCCAAATAAATAAATAAATAGACTCTATGGCACAATGGCAAAGTATTCACTTTGGTCACAATGGCAAGTTTTCCCTGATTTTTCCTGCACCCAACTTCTAAGCACAAATGCTCTGTGTACTTCCAGAACTGCCAGGGCAAGTAGCCCACAGTACTTTCAGGGAGGATTACACCTATACTGAAATTAGCTAGGTCTCGTCTCTCATATTTTGAGCTGTTAACTTGTTGATCCTCCACATAACACATTGAACTGAAAAATGCAGCAGCATGGTCGAAATGGGATCATCTCCCTCGTACACTTCCAAGAATTTGTAATGAAGAGGTCATTCCGTTGGAAGCCAAAATGTCATATCTAGCATCTTTATTCCCCCACTAACAAGCACTGAAGATGTCAAAAATATACCCGAGAGACAGATGAGTGATAGGTGAGGCTGTGGCACCCTCATAAATCACAGTCACCATCATGCCACCTAGAAGTGACAACATGGTCTTTAGTTTTAACTCCATCTCTTAGGAGTATAAAAATACCCAAATCACTCATGTTCCTTTTTATGCTGTACACGCTGGTAATTTAACTTCCAAGAGAAAACAATCCATAAAGGAGCTGGACTGAAGTGAGAATTTTTGTATATACAAATATAAAAAAGTATATTTGTATTTTTTCATGAGGTGATTCCAGGTATTAAGTCTTCCCCTCCAGTTGCCTCAGAGAAGCAATAAAATAGAGGTTCTCTTCTCCATAAATGATGTAGCTAGCATCTCAAAAAGATGCAGAGGAGGCAAGCCCAGCAATGTGGTAGAGTTGGGCTATGGCCCCGTACAGCCGGCCAAACTCCCATTTTCTGTTTTTCAGAAGAGGAAAACCGGATTTGGCACTCTTATTTGCAGCAGATGCCACACTTATTCAGGACAACATCTCATTTCTTTGGTGGGTTGCCTGTTTTCTAAGTGCAAACAGTGCATGTTATATTAAACACCATACTAACATCAGTGACCAACAAATGATCTCATGTGTCAGATACATGGGGAAGGACGCTCACAAATGCCAACACCATAACTAAGTCTAATGGAAGTACTGCTAAGTAGAGCCAGGTGCCTGCCAGGAACCTTTTAAAGCCCACAAAGCTCAAATCCCACAGCAGAGCAATAAAAACATTATGTCCTCACAGATGATAGAGAACACACTTACCAAGGCTGGGATAGAGTCACCCTTTGCTTTCATTAGTCTTGGATAGCTCCAGTACACTGACTAAGAATAAATATAATTCCTGGCTACAGTGAAACTTCCAATGCAAAAGTGTTTGAAGATATAAGCTGTGCTTTTGAAATAGGGTATTTCAAACTAAAATTTAGATCTGGGGGACAGTGGGATCATCTCACTTTATCACCTTTACTCCTGAACCTGCTTTCCAAATGCTGTACTTCACTCCAGCCTTACTAATGCTGCATGTCTACATGGATTCACTCCACAAAAGCATAGAATCATAGAATCCTTAGAGTTGGAAGGGACCTTTAAAGGTCAGCTAGTCCAGCTCCCCTGCAATGAACACCACAGCTAGATCAGGTTGCCCAGGGCCTTATCCAGCCTCACCTTGAAAGTCCCCAGGGATGGGGCATCAACCACGTCACCTCTGGGCAACCTGTTCCAGTCCCTCACCACCCTCACTGTAAAAGATTTTTTCCTTATGTCTAACCTAAACCTACCCTCTTTGAGCTTGAAGCCATTTCCCCTTGTTCTATTACAACAGATCCTGATAAAGAGTCAGTCCCTTTTTTTCCTGTAGCTCTCCTTTAGATACTGACAGGCTGCTATAAGGTCACCTCAGAGCCTTCTTTTCTCCAGGCTGAACTCTCTCACAGGAGAGGTGTTCCATCTCTTGGATCATTTTTGTGGCCTCCTCTGGACGCGCTCCAACAGCTCCATGTCTCTCCTGTACTGAGGACTCCCCATCTGGACGCCGTGCTCCAGGTGAGGCCTCACAGCACAGAGTAGAGGGGCAGATCCCCTCCCTCACCCTGCTGGTCACACTGCTTTTGATACAGCCCAGGATACGGTTGGCTTTCTGGTCTGTGAGGGTATATTGCTGACTTATGTCCAGCTTGCCCCAAGGTCTTTTTTGGCAGGGCTGCACTCAATCCTTTCATCCCCCAGCTTGTTTTGGTAATGGGGGTTGCCTCGACCCAGGTGCAAGACCCTGCACTTGGATTTGTTGAACCTCATGAGGTTCACCTGGGCCCACTGCTCAAGCCTGTCTAGGTCCCTCTGGATGGCATCCCGTCCCCCTGGTGTGTCGACCACACCCCACAGCTCGGTGTCATCAGCAAACTTGCTTAGGATGCACTTCACGCCACTGTTGATGTCACTGATGAATATTAAAGAGTATCACCCCCAGCAGCAACCCCTGGGGACACCACTTATCAACAATCTCCATCCAGACACGGAGCCATTGACCACCGCTCTCTGGACTCGATCCTGCAGCCAGTTCTTTGTCCATCAAACAGTCCACCCATCAAATCCATCTCTTTCCAATTTGGAGAGAAGGATATTGTGGGGTACCGTGTCAAAGGCCTTACTGAAGTCCAGATAGATGACATCATTGGCTCTTCCCTTATCCATTTATGCAGTGGCAGCATCATAGAAGGCCACCAGGTTGGTCAAACGGGATTTGCCCTTGGTGAAACCATGCTGGTTCTCCTGTATCAGCTCCCTACCTTCCATGTGTCTTAGCATCACTTCCAGGAGGATCTGTTCCACGATCTTCCCTGGCACAGAGGTGAGACTGACAGGTTGGTAGTTCCCACGGTCACCTTTTTTACCCTTTTTAAAAATGGGTATGATGTTTCCTTTTTTTCCAGTCACCAGGGACTTCACCTGATTGCCACAGCTTTTCAAATACCATAGGGAGTGGCTTAGCAACCACATCAGCCAATTCCCTTAGGACTCTGAGGTGCATCTCATTAGGACCCACAGAATTCTGGATGTTCAGGTTCCTTAGGTAGTCATAAACCTGATCTTCACTTACAGTGGGAGGGACGTTGCTTCCCTGATCCCCTCCTACCAAACTAAACATTTGAGGGCTGTGTGGAGACCAGTTACCAGGGAAGATGGAGGCAAAAAAGTTAAGTACCTCAGCCTTCTCCTTGTCTGTTGTTACCAGCCTGCCTGTGTCACTCACATGGGGGGGTATGCCCTCCTGGACTTTCCCTTTCTGGTTCAGGTACCTGAAGAAGCTTTTCTCATTCTCCTTGGCATCCCTAGCCAAGTTCAGTTCAAGCTGGGCCTTGGCTCTCCTGATGCCATCCCTACACAGTGTGTAGGTGTTCAAGGCCAGGTTGGATGGGGCCCTGGGCAGCCTGGTCTAGTATTAGATGTGGAGATTCGCAGCCCTGCCTGTGGCAGGGGGGTTGGAGCTTGATGATCCTTGAGGTCCCTTCCAACCCAAGCCATTCTATGAGGGTAAAATCCAAATCATGTGACACCAAAACCATGCTGGAGAATTTTACCAGCTGTAGCTTGCAGACAGCATCAGCTTTAATACTGGAATCAATCTTGGTGACATAATGTCCAAATCATCATGCTCACCACAATGAATGGGTTTTAGTCAGTTTAAGGCTGTTTCCCAGCATGACTACTTTTTATTACTTCTTCCTGGTGAAAAAAAAGAAATTGGAGACAATGCCTATTAATCACATCCACTACTTTGGTTACTCACTGTTACTTGTTTTTCTCCATGAAAATCTGAAAGCCAAGCCAAGGCATAGGTTACTACTTTTGATGGCAAAACCTATTTGGGTTCAAAAGAATGCTTCCAGTCAGTTTAATTTTTGCATTACAGTAACTCTTAGCTGTAGTGGAGGTCAAGGTCTTTTCCAAGGCAGCAGTCATCACAGACGGACCCACAGATGTGGAATCTTGCTTTGAGGTGGGTGACTAATCACAATATGAAGTTGGGCATGTGCCAAATGCCCAAGAACATCCTGGACATCTACGCATTTGTTAACCTTAGGATTAGACTCACCTGCCACGTCCTGCCCTTGCAGGCTCTTTCACACGAGGCAGGCTTTCCAGAGCAAGCAAGACCTCATACACCTGAATGCATTAACGAGTTAGCATGCTGTAAGGCTGTCAGGTAGTGCTTTTTTGACAGGCTGCCCATGGGGCTAGCAAGGCAGCAGGACACGGAGAACAAGTCCAGTTACTCTTCTGTCAGAATATAGAGAAAGTCAATTCTTTCTATTCTTCACAGACCTCAGGATCTTAGGAGTGTTGGCTGACAGGACATTTTTACTCTTTCAGTGCATTACTTTTTCATCTGAGCATCAGATCTGTTTTCTACCAATAATCTCGATGCCCCCCATTGCATATTAGTCCTGCACACTCTTATTTCACATAAGAATAATGTGGGCACTTGAGAAGAAGGAAAATAGAGCTTGAGAAGAAACCTCCACCCACTTGTCAAGAGAAAGCACTCTCTGAATCTGTGAATCTAGGACAAATATTGGAGCACTCATTCTACTTTTTCAACAAAGTAAAAGATCTTGAAGTATCAGAAGGACCAAATGACTGGCTGTAATTGAAGGCCTCAGAAACAGAATCATTGCCTAAAATACTATTTCCATTAGTGCAAGGGAGGAATGTAACGAGGAACTAAAACACAACTGGTATTACCTGATCAAGTGACAAATTCTGTGACACTCTTTGGCTCAGTGATACTTTGGCCACAATGGGAGCAGACCTACACCTGGTATTAAAACATTCAGTGGAACCCTCTGTCTTCATTATCTTTTGATGAGAAGGTGAAAGGAATGAGCTAAGGCAAACATTCCTTTGAGGGAAAACATTCAGAAGCAAGTGACAGCTCTAGGAGGAAATGCCTCTAAAGCAAAGGACAGGATTTTTCTCAGAAACATGCAGTAAGATTTCTTGCTAAAAAATAAAACAGGAAAATTCACATGCTGAGAGCTGTGAAGCAGGGAGAACAGAATGAAAGATGGAAGATGTGGGAGTCAAATGACTAAGGAGCGAAATTTGATTCCTGCAGTGAAACCTCACAGAGGTCTGAATCAACACTGTGGTTATCTACTAATCTGCCAAAAGAGAAAACAAAACTTCAGTGGAAGGGAAAGAAGGATGTAAGTAGGAGTAAATTAACTCCAGTCTTGCAGGTGAGGCAGTTGCTTAAACTCCTTAATGATTTACTAAGGAGCAACTCAGAACTGCCTCATTCTGCATAAGAATCTCTGCAGTAAGCAGCCAGGAAGGAAGTTCCACTTCCACTCTTGGACAGTTTCTCATTTATTTTAAAGATGCTCCATTAGCTATGGTTGATACAAAGTTCATTACCTTCATAAAGTAACAACTACTGGCAGTAACAAAACCTCTGCTTCAGCTGCCAACCGAGCTATCCGAGCATCCAGGAAAGAATGTCTTCATGGAGTACTGATGAGCCAGCCTGCACCATGCACAATATATCAAATCCCAGCGTTTTCAAGTTGGCCCATGCCCATTACATTTGATGTTCACTTTAAAAATCAGTTCAGAAGAGAGTCAATAAAGACGGGCTTTGTTCCCTTCCCTCTACAGTGAGCAGCATGAAGTGAGGTGAAGAAGCGAGATATGTTTAGAACCACAAGGAGCGTGGAAGGCCAGAGGGAGAAAACCAACTGATGTGGAGACCAGTAAAAACAAAGGACGGCCCTTAAAGAAGTAAAGTAGATGACTAAAGAGGAAGACTTAAGAAG
Organism: Numida meleagris; assembly: GCF_002078875.1. Lineage (NCBI taxonomy): Eukaryota > Metazoa > Chordata > Aves > Galliformes > Numididae > Numida > Numida meleagris. The sequence continues at coordinate 111,902,491 of NC_034411.1, forward strand.
TGAAGATCCAAAACAACCAGGAGACTGTTGTTTTGAAAGCCAGAACGGTAAGATTGAGAAAACCTGGTCAGTCAGTCTGCTCCAAACAGAATAAAACTCCCTTCAAGTAGGAAATAACAGAGATTAACTTATTAGAAGAGATGGTTAAAAGATTTTTTTTTTACCTGTAAGCAAGGGCTAGAGTTTTTGCTTCATAAGGCACTCAAAGGGTGTCTGCAGACAGGATTGCTGGGGAAGTATCCGTAGACAGAGACACGGAATTGCAGGGGTTGGCAGGGACCGCAAGGGATCATCGAGTCCAACCCCCCTCCCTACAATGGGTTGCACAGGTAGGCATCCAGACGAGTCTTAAATATCTCCATAGAAGGAGATTCCACAACCCCTCCAGGCAACCTGTTCCAGTGCTCCCTCACTCTTACCATAAAGAAATTCTTCTGCATGTTTGTATGGAACTTCCTATGTTCAAGTTCTAGGCCATTACTCCTTGTCCTATCGCTATGCACCACCAAGAAGAGCCTCATCCATTTGCTTCCCACCTCCCTTCAGATATTTAATTAATTAATCAGATCCCCTCTCAGTCTCCTTTTTTCCAGGTTGAACAGACCCATGCTAACCAGCCTTTCCTCACAGGGAAGATACTCCAGGACCTTATCATCTTTGTGGCCCTCCGCTGGACTCCTCCTAGGAGATTCCTGTATTTTTTTAACTGGGGAGCCCAGAACTGGACACAGTAGTCTAATCGTGGCCTCTCTGGGGCAGAGTAGAGGGGGAGGATCACCTCCCTCTCCCTGCTGGCCATGCTCTTTTTAACGCACTCCAAGATAACCATGGGCCTTCTTGGCCACAAGGGCACACTGCTGGCTCATGGCCAGCCTGCTGTCCACAAGAATACCCAGGTTCATCTCTGCAATGCTCCTCTCCAGCAGGTCATCCCCCAACCTGTACTGATGCATGCAGTTATTCCTCTCCATGTGCAAGACTCTACACTTGCTCTTGTTAAACCTCATCAGGATCCTCCCCCAACCCTCAGCCCTCATGTATTAGCACTGGTTTCCCAGGTCCAGCTCCCCCCTTGTGGTACAAGCATCATCTGATGTGTTGCAAAACAAGTCAGAGAGATGTTCCAGCATCTGTACACCAGTGCATAGAGCATAGGGAACGAGCAGGAGGAGTTGCAGGTGTGTGCATGCCTACATGGCTATGATGTTATTGGCATCACTGAGGTGTGGTGGGAAGACTCTTGTGACTGGAATGTAGGAATGGATGGGTATAAACTCTTTACTAAAGATAGGCAGGGGACAAAGGGAGAGGCTTTTGCCCTCTATATCAGTGACCACCTGGAGTCCATGGAGCTCCACCTGGGAATAGATGAGGAGCTGACAGAGAGCGTATGGGTTAGGGTTAAAGGGAAGGCAAGGGAAAGAGACATCATAGTGGGAGTCTGCCACAGGCCACCCAATCAGGAAGACTGAGTGGATGAAGCCCTCTATAAAAAGATAGGAGCAGCTTCACATTCACAAAACATGGTCCTCATGGGGGACTTCAACCACCCCAATATCTGTTGGAAGGACAACACAGCAGTACACCAGAAATCAAAGAGGTTCCTGGAATGTGTTGATAATAACTTCCTCTTCCAAGTAGTACAGGAACCCACAAGAAAAGGTGCTATGCTTGACCTTGCCCTCACCAACGAGGAGGGGCTGGGGAGTAATGTGAAGCTCAGTGGAAGCCTTGGCTGTAGTGATCATGAAATGGTGGAGTTCAAAATCCTCAGGGTGTCAAAGAGAGTGTGCAGCAAGCTTGCTACTCTGGACTTCAGGAGAGTAGACTTTGAACTCTTCAGGGAACTGCTTGGCAGGGTGACATGGGAGAAAGCCCTAGAGGGAAGAGTGGCCCAAGAAAGCTGGTCATTATTCAAGGACCACCTCCTCCAAGCCCAGAAGCAGTGCATCCTGAGAAAAAGGAAGGCAGGCAAGAATACCAGGAGGCCTCTGTGTATCAACAAAGAACTCCTGGACTTATTTAAGCTCAGAAAGAAAGTCTATAGGGAGTGGAAGCAGAAACAGGTTACCTGGGAGGACTACAAAGAAGTTGTCCAAGCAGCCAGGGATCAGGTTAAGAAAGCTAAAACCCAGACAGAATTAAATCTAGACAGGGACATCAAGGGGAACAGGAAGAAATTCCACAGGTATATCAGTGATAAAAAGAAGGTCAGGGAGGATGTGGGCCCTCTCCGGAAGGAAACTGGAGACCTGGTTCATGAGGAATATGGAGAAGGCTGAAGTGCTCAATGACTTCTTTGCCTCGGTCTTCACCATCAAGGGCTCCAGCCACACCGCCCAAGTTGCAGAAAGCAAAGGTAAGAACTTGGAGAAAGTAGATCTGCCTGCTGTAAGTGAAGATCAGGTTCAAAACCATCTAAAGAATCTGAAAGTGCACAAGTCCATGGGACCTGATGAGAACAATCCCCAGGTTCTGAGGGAACTGGCGGATGAAGTTGCCAAGCTGCTATCCATCATATTTGGAAGGTCATGGCAGTCTGGCGAAGTTCGCACTGATGGGAAAAGAGGAAACATAGCCCCCATTTTCAAGAAAGGAAAAAAAAGAAAATCCGGAGAACTACAGGCCAGTCAGTCTCACCTCTGTGCCTGGCAAGATCATGGAGCAGATCCTCCCGAAGGCCATACTAAGGCACATGGAAAATAAAGACGAGGTGATTGGTGGTAACCAGCACGGTTTCAGCAAGGGCAAGTCATGCCTGACAAACTTGGTGGCCTTTCATGATGGAGTTACTGCATCCGTAAATAAAGGAAGAGCAACTTATGTCATCTACCTGGACTTGTTCAAAGTGTTTGACACTGTCCTGCATGACATCCTGATTGCCAAATTAGAGAATAATGGATTTGATGGATGGACCACTCGCTCGATAAGGAATTGGCAGAATGGTCACACTCTAGAGTTACGGTCAACAGCTCAGTGTCCAAGTGGAGACCGGTGATGAGTGGTGTTCCTCAGAGATTAGTGCTGGGACCGGTGCTATTTAACATCTTTGCTGGTGACATGGACAGTAAGATTGAGTGCACCCTCAGCAATTTTGCAGATGACGCCAAACTGAGTGGTGCAGTTGACATGCTAGAGGGAAGGGATGCTATCCAGAGGGAGCTGGACGGGCTTGAGAGGTGGACCCATGCCAACCTCATGAAGTTCAACAAGGCCAAGTGCAAGGCCCTGCACTAGGGTTGGGGCAATCCCAAGCACAGATGCCGGTTGGGCAGAGAATGGCTTGAGAGCAGCCCTGAGGAGAAGGATTTGGGAGTGTCAGCTGATGAAAGATTCAATATGAGCCTGCAATGTGCTCTTGCAGCCCAGAAGGCCAAACTGTATCCTGGGCTGCATCAAGAGGAGTGTGACTAGCAGGGCAAGGGAGATGATTCTGCCCCTCTACTATGCTCTCATGGGACCCCACCTGGAGTCCAGTTCTGGAGCCCCCAACACAAGAAGGACATGGAGCTGTTGGAGCAGGTCCAGAGGAGGGCACAAAGATGGTCAGAGGGCTGGAGCACCTCCGCTGTGAGGACAGGCTGAGAGAGCTGGGACTCTTCAGCCTGGAGAAGAGAAGGGTCTGAGGAGACCTTATAGGAGCCTTCCAGTACCTGAAAGGGGCCTACAGGAAAGCTGGGGAGGGACTTCTTATAAGGGCAAGTAGTGACAGGAGGAGAGGAAAGAGTTTTAAACTGAAAGAGGGTAGATCTAGACTAGATATTAGGAAGAAATTCTTTACTGTGAGGGTGGTGAGACACTGGAACAGGTTGCCCAGAGAGGTTGCAGATGCCCCCTCCCTGGGAGCGTTCAGCACCAGGCTGCACAAGGCTGTGAGCAACCTGGGCTAGAGGGAGGTGTCCCTGCCTAGATCAGGGGGGTTGTAATTAGATGATCTTAAAGGTCCCTTCCAACCCAAACCATTCTATGATTTTATCTAATGGACTACACTGAGGCCAAGAGAGTTTATCTCCCCCACAACAGCATCAATCCCAACCTGCTGCTTCCTTTACTGGGAGCTTTTGTATGTCTGAAGGACATTCTATTTTGTTTTTCTTCCTGCAGCGCCTAGTACTTCGGTTGAATGCTGAGCTGGGTTTCTGATGTAGGTTGCCATCATCATTATTACAAATAGCAGCAGGACTGGTGCAGCTGGATATAATATCTACGTCTTCCACGATGTCACTGAAAACAACTGGCAAAGGAGATCTACATCCAAACATTAGAAGGATGTGATATCAAGATCAGTTTTACAATAAAATGTGCATTTTAATGAACAAGAGAGAAAAATTAGCCCTCACGCTCTTCATTAAGCTTTGGAAAATTCAGCAGTAGGCCAGAAATGAGAAAATATTCTTAAGAAAAACCCACTTTAATTACATCTACAGACTGCAGCTAAAGGATTCACTACAAGACTTAGTTACAGATGGCTATAGTTACAATTAGAAGCATTTGGTTTATTAATGTGATCTCAAAACTTCTTATCACCTGTGTATCTAGAACCAGAACTCATATAAAACATACGAGGCTCCAGTTTTGCAGAGACCGACTCAGTGTGCGAAGCTGAGCAAATGAATAACATTTTGCAGGTCTGGGAGCTAACGTGAGAATCTGAGGACACCAATGAGCTTGGCTCCAAGAAGTCTCAGAGAACAAAGAAGTTTGGACCTGGCAATGACGGTAAAATTTTATTATTTAATTCGCAGCAGAAAACAGTTGATTGTGGGCCATACGTCATTCAAGTTACAAAGCAAAGAAGCTAACAACTTTTGCTTCAGGCTGGTGCATTAAATGCACTGCTCTGTGAAGTCCCTGAGTCTATCTGTCCCTTCTATTCATCACAGCCCAACAACAGCATTTTCTTCAAGATGAGCACACTTCAAGAAGTGTCTACATCTACACAGAAGCAAGACCTCAATCTCGGAAGCAGTGGGACCAGACCACCAATTTTAAAAGGCTACCCAGCTGACACAATCTGCAAGTCACTTCTTGGCCTTCCTAAAATAAAGCACCGCATGCTTGCAGCCTCACGGGTTTCACATTACCTTTGTTTCTCAGGCTCAAGATTCACCATTGTGGTAATTTTATCATAATCTTGACTGGCAACTGAATTATTTTAAGAGGAGCTTCATCAGCTCTGAACACGTTACACTGGTTTTCATTCAGAGTGACTCCTTGGAAACATATTGAAATGTTATAGATTTATATCTCCTAAGTTCTTCCCATCTATTTTTAGGAGTATATTCTGAATTTGCTTTTAGCCAATACTAAGGCAACAGGCATCCTTTATAAGGCTGGTTACTACCTAAGTTTATCATTCTGAAGGTGTTAGAAATACCCACTTTATTTCCTCAAGTATCACGCGAATATCAACACAAAGCCTGCTAGTGCTGTTTAAATTAAAACTTTCAGAATTTTTATTTACAACCACTGCATGGGGTTATATACTCCACTATAATTTTCCTTTAAAAATCACGCTGAACTTTGGCTTTGAGGAAGATCTTGCCCAGAAGCCAATTTGAATGGAGTTTCTCATTTTTTTAATAGCACTTCTGTGCTTACAAAAAACAACTCCATGTAAATCATTTTTATGACTATGCAATCCAACAATGGTTTGAGTTTTTTAGAAACAGTTGTAAAGTGATTTTAATTACCTCCTGGCGTTTTGAAACAAAAAGTGAAACATGCAAACAACCTAAAAATTGAAAAATAACTTTCTGAAAGCAGCCTTTGTCTCACTTTAACCTAGCGTTCTAAATAGGATTTTCATTTCAGTTTAGATTTAATAAGGTATTATATGTGAATTAAACTGCAACTGGTATTTATTTAGCCTTAAAACCTTGTGGGTTTTATTACATACAAACAGATTGGCCTCTAAAAATTTGTTCTTAATCAATAGCTATACACATAATACAGCAGATTCTGCTCTGAATGTAAAATACATGCCGGGAATCACGCCTACAGGAAGGAGCATTCTGGAAGCCTGGTGTGCACCTTAAAGAAGAAAATCACAGTCCAAATCCATCGCACTTGCTGCTCATCCCACAAAGTCAATGTCTGAGCCATTTTAAAGGCTGCCATATTCACAACGAAAGCCCAAAACACAAGAGCATTTCAGCCCCAACCACTCAGATCTACTCAAGGATAACCATGTTACATGGCACTACCTACCAGCAACAATTTCAGCAGCTCCCCTGTCTTCTCCTGCCACCCCCACCCCTTGCTGCCTCCCCATTGGTGCCAGCAGTCGCTGCTCCTCATAGCTTCACCTCCACAGCTTGGAGACCATCTATTTTTAAGTATGTCACTTAAGACCAGGTTTAGAGCTCAGTTACAAACTTGTACTGGCAGAAATATCAGGTGGAATATAACGTACTGTAGATTAACATGATTTTTTTAAATTGTTTGTATTTCATTCTAATTCACATGCTAGATCTGATCACAAATAAACAAACTAGAAGAGTCTATTATTTATACGGTATAATAAATATTTATATGATGAACTGTGAAAGCTCTATTTCAAGTCATCTATACATCTGCCGTAAAAGGAGGAAATCAAAACAAACTGGGTCGAATCATCTTCTGTCATTGCATTAATATGAAAAAATGCCAGAGAATGAGCACCTAAGGCACAGGCTTCCTTGCTGAACTCCTTTTTTTGCTCTTTCATTATCAGATCCAATGAGCTAGAGAGAGTCACTTCCATCTGAGTTTCCTCAGGGCTTTGCAAACACATCTGTTTTCCCTACACCAAGTTACAGGAGAGAAGCTATATGTTTGGTGATAAAAACATTTCACTTCTCAGCAAACTACTGAGTTGAACTTACACACCACGAATTGAAGCTGGGCTTTGAAGCTTTGCTCCTCCAATCTTGTGCCAACTCAGAAACCAAGCCCAGATTCGTTCTACCCAGATGAGGAGTGAAATTGCCGTGGCACCTTTGTATGTTTCAGGCTGCCCAGAGAAGTTGTGGATGCCCCATCCCTGGAGGTGTTCAGGGCTGGGTTGGATGGGGCCCTGGGCAACCTGCGCTGGTGCCTAGTCTAGTGGTTGGTCACCCTGCCCACAGCAGGGGGTTGGAACTGAATGATCTTAGGGGTTCCTTTCAAGCCATTCTATGATTCTACACCTGACGGAGAGAGACAGGGCTCTTGAGAGGAAACCTGGATCCTGGTGTTAGAGCTAAGCTGGATGGGTCTATCTCATTCCCTGTGTTTCAGGGGCTATTACTATAAAAATGTACATGTGAACATGTCAGGTACATTGAATATGATCAAGGATATCATACCACTAAATACTAAAAAGGGCCTTTTTTTTTTTTTTAAACATCCAGGTTCTTACTGCTCAGGCTCTTAATTAGATAGTTACCTTATCTACTCAGATTTGAGTAGGAAAAGTCCATTTTTAAATTAGCTTCTCTTGGTATAAACTGTAAACAGCATGATAAAGGGGGCAAAGGGCTCACCGTGCTGAGAGATATTAATGGCTTGTTGCTTGCAAATAACATTTTCTCCAGAGACCTCTCTGTGCTCTGAATATTGTCTCTGCACAAGCTGGCAGCAAAGTGGAAGCTTTATTAAGAGAGTTACAAATAAGGTCAAATTCCTTTAGGAGCTCCTCAGAGTTCCCAAGGCATTCAAAGGAGGGGTCCAGCTGTTTTCAGGGGTTTCCCATTACGGTCAGAGGCACAAGTTTCAGTGTGTTTCCAGTTAAAAGGGGATCCTGGCCATTTTTCTCTTTAACATGACAGAGACAGGATGGAGTCCTTCACAATAACTTTCCCTTCTCAGATGCTAAGCACATTCATATAGACATAAGACAGACAGAAAGCACATGTTTGGCAGGGAAATGGTGTGCTTAGTCTGACTGGGGATTCCACACTACTCAAAAGCAGCGGGATGGCTGGGTTGTCCAGGTGTTAAAGGGCTGCAATGCCTTGACACCTCACACCCGATGTGCACCCAGCATGTCTTGTGTCCCTGCAGAACCCAAGAAATTCACCATTAGCAGACTTTATCTGCTCAAGACAAGAAAAGTACAAGCTTTTCTTTTTCAAGGCAGAGCGATTCAAATCAAATGATTTATTCCATTACCTTACGGTAACAGTACCTTGCTCTGTAGGACTACCCTCCTCCTCATCCCTCAGTTCTTTAGAAGTCTTAACTGATGAAAATTGCTAAATTCAACCCAAACGTTTATTCCATTCACAAAAGCAAAGAATGGAATAACATTTTCTGAACTGTTTTTCATCAGGAGAGGAAGATTTCTCTTCTCTCCCCACCTCTGCGGTACCTACAAGTTCTTCACTCATCAGTAACTCGTGCTGCCTGAATAAATTAATCACTGCAAACTTATCCAGGACCTACATCCCATGAAAAGGCCCTCTGCCAAGGCTCTGGCATGACACAAATCATCATTCCAGTGAAACTGAAACAGAATAAATCTTTCACGTGCAGAACATAGCTGGGTTCTGCCTTATGGGAACTGGTGCTGCTGTAAAGTCTGACTCATAGCCGTGTTTGTAAGATCAGCTCCTTGCTAGTGTTTGAGATCAAAGGCTGTCACAGAGCAGCCCTTTCCATACTGCAGGGCTGTGGAAACGTGCAGAGAAATGTTCCCTAGCAAGAGAAAGCTTTGATTTATAAGTGCTGATGCTTTTACCCGTTCCTGACGGAACAGAGTTGCCTTCTGGGCTAGGTAAGCCCATGGCAGGAGTTCTGGAGCAGGCTGAGGAGCTTTGCACACAGCTCCCAGAATTTCTGGTGCCAGCTGGGAGTACAGCCCCCTTGCCTCAGTACTGTGAATGGATGCATGCTTTTTATTTCTTGCTGAATGCTGTGGGCAAGCATGGTGCAAATATGCTTTTTGCTGCTTTGGGTTGCAGATGGATCCTACACTGGCTTCTTCTGTGGGGCCAACAGAGAAGTAATAACCACAGCCACCTTCCCTTTCCTTGCACAACTAGAGCTCTGGCCCATTGGGTCGACTCCCACAAAACCTTATTTCCTTGGCAAACATCACTCTTAGCAGGGCATCCATGCAGCCCTGCTTCATACCTCACTGCTTGCTCCCTTACAGCTTCGCTCCGCTGCCTCCCATCCCACTTTCTAGTGCCACGCACCCCACTCTCAGCCAGGACAAGTTTCAGGACTTTGCACTTAGAAAGAGAAGAGGAAAACTTTACCCTGCACGACTTCCATTCCAAATGAAGAGTTTCACTTTGCACTGACATTCAAGAGCAAGTCCCAGTGTTAGTACTTTGTCACCAATACGTGCCTTTTTCTGCACTCTCAGTAAGGACAAAGGAGCAGTGGTGTGCTCAGGTGTCCTATAGAAACCCATCCAATTTTGCCAACTTGTTCAAACAGCAGTTGAACCACTGTTGCACTGGTGTGCCTGCTCTTGGGCTATCCGAAAAACCACAAAAAAGAGATTTACACTAACCTGCCAGACTTACAAGCTTCAGCTTCTACTCCATGGAAACTAGGGGACAACAGGAGCACACCCAAAGACATAATTACCTCCAAAGATGGAAGATTAAAGGACAGTGACTTTTCTGCCATGCATCCAAAACATGGGACTGCGTAGGAGACCCTGAACTACTCCACTGTGCTGCAAGTGCTGAGGTTTTTCCAGTTACACAGCTAAGGCACTCACCATGCAGCACAAAATCTGACAGGCCTGGTTCCACCTCTCATCTCCTCCTAACACCCATCACCTGCATATCATGTTTCCAAGCAGTCCCTTCATATGCTTCCATTCGAACAGCATTTAACTCCTTAAGGGCACCGGATCAGCAGCCGTGAAACCAAAGATCTCCAGATACAGCTGAACAGATACCAGCACAGACAGCAGCAGCCCCTCAAGCTACCTTTGCAGACCCTTCTAAAGTCCTTCCCTCTCTGGAGGCAGTTCTTTTGGGAAAGTGGATAATCCCCTTTCACTTCTGCAGAAGAAAAGGTGGTGAAGAATGCCAGCCACAGGGTTTTGCACTGAGGACATACGCTTTTTCTGACACAGCCTAAAACACTCAAACTCATTTAATGTTGGCTCAAGAACAGACAGTTCTAGTGAATGTTTTGAAGTTTATGAATCTTCAACACATGAATGTAAGAAACTACGATAGCCTGATAGTGAAGAATCTGTTCGGAGGTACCCCAGGCTGACCGCAACATGATTCAACTTAACAGCTTGCTTTTTGAATTTTCACCCCTTGCTTTAATGTTAATAAAATTTTAAATACAATCAATGTCAAGGCTTGACTTAGCCACAGACAATCCATGGAACCTGCCAATAATACACGCCTCCATGGTATAGATAGAGGGTATGGACCACCAGGAAGGCAAAAAAGATTAATAAGAAACTCAAGGAGTATCCCGAAGTCTGGAGTCTGATGAATCTGCCAAAAGTCTGCAATTCCCTAACTTGGCTACAGTTTCTACTGGTACCTCAGTTAGGTGCTCATGATGTAGCTCACCACTGGCTAACAAAGCTCCACACATCAGTTTCACCACACTGACAGGTTGCATGTACCAGTCCTGCCTTTCCTACCCAGGTTCTCTGCCAGCACTATGTGATGACAGTAAATGAGATTAACCTGCCCACATTCCCAGATCAGTGTGCTCTGTAAAGCCATTCCATTCTTACCGATTGTGGGCATCCCTAGGTTTTGGTACGGGCACTCCAGGCTGCCTCCTTGTGTCCTTCCAAAGATAGCAGAGTAAATGGCTATCACCATGCTCTTCTTACAGCTTAGCCGCAGCTTGTCATCTTCACAGGCCACTTTACTCTTGTACTCATCTGGAAGAAAACAAACAATTACTCAGCTGATCCAGAGGCAGGCACCCAGCACGAAGGGAGCCTTATTGCTTCCCCATGGTGCGAGTTTGTCAAAGGCAGCAGTGACTGGCCATTTGTCCAGAGTTGCACATCAGCTGCCAGAAGCCCAACCTTATAACTGCATTTGCTAGAGCAGCAGTGATCATCTGCATTACGCATTCTCTCCCTGGCATTATCAGAACACTTAATGAACACTGTTTAATCTAGCCCATGTGAATTCCAGTCAATAGGTGGGCACATGAGTGAGGCACGGCAACTGAGAGATTTCCCCATGGTGATGACAGAAGTCTGTGGCAGGGGAAGGTGAAGGCACCTCTTTAGACACATTTCTTATCCACAGATCAGCCCTTCATGTGCCAAATTTTCATTCCACATTCTGCTTCTCAAATCCCTGCGATAGACAGTCCAAAGCCACAAAATCCACTGTTGCTTTTGTAAGACTGTTGCACACTAAAGAACAACTCAGTTTACATCTGCCATAATGACTAAGCAATTAATTCACAAGAAATCTTATCATTCCCTTCTCTTTACTGTTATCTGTATTATGGGAGCCCCTAGAGGTCCCAGCCTAGAACAGGCCCTCCCCGTGCACATCTGCCAAAACACCACAGAAGATAACGCTAATTTGAAGAGCTGTGTCTAAATAGCGAGACATCTACAAGCATGCAAGAAAGAGACAAAGGAAACTGATGTGCATGTCTAAGGTCAACCCAACTGACACAAGACACAGCTGGAAACATGATGTCAACCTCCTCAGTCTCAGCACAGTAACTTTCCACTTGACTGCATTATTTACCATTAGAAATGTAGTCACAACAGGTCAAAGACTGCTCTCCAGCCCCAAGGCTAACTGGTATAGTTCAGTTTTCATTCACACAGCTGAACTCCTCCATTCTTCCCTACTGCAAGGTGCCGCATCTGAATGACTTAATGGGAAGGGTCCCTGACCCACAGTAACCTCCGAAGTATAATCAGTCATCATCTGAAATGCTGCTGGTCAAAACTGTGCCATAGAGCATGCTAACAACTAAACAGTATGAATTATCATCAGTCAGTGCCAGCAACTGCTGCTGGCCCTGTGTGTAGTTAGACATGACTTCTGTCTCTCCATGATATCCTATGATATTTGTCCCTATGCGTGATATCACAAATAGATAATATTAACTCCTGCTAACATCAGGGCTATCTTCTACATTGGATTAGTTTTTTCTCACAAGAAACTACATGAAGGAAACACATCGTACACCATAACATACACGTATTGATTTAAAAAAAGTGTCTAAGTGACTCCTTATGCTCAACTTGGAAATTCCTACTCGAAGCTAAAAAACAGCCCCTCTGAAATATCCTATTACCTGACGATCAGAGCATCCATCTGGAGCGTGGGAACCCTGGCCCAAACCCTCCGAGACCAGGTGACAGTCTTAAACCTACACACTAGTTATTGGGGTATCTAATCTTCCTCCTTCTCCTTCAGCTTTGTATAAAAATCTCTGAAAAATTCTAGCTTTCATCCCACTGCCAGAAAACTTTCAAACCTCCAAAATATTTATGGAACAGGAAAACACCTTCTTATCCAGCTCTCCTCCCTGTAGATGAAGACAGAATTAAGACATAACTCATTCACGGGAGAATCTGACTGTTTAAAGAACACACTTGGCAATACCTGCAGCGTCCAACCAGTGGCCAGATCCATGTACGGAACAGAGACAGGAGGCAGCAACAGAAGCTCTTTTTAACATCAGCATATGCAGAGAGAGAGAGGATACCTCACCCCGCTGTAAGGAACCAGTCAGCCCATACTTTCTGTGTGGGTATTTTAGCCGCTATCACCATTATCTGACTGATACACTGAATATACTGAGTGGTTATCTTCATCTCTAATTCTTTTTAAACGAGACTTCTGTTTCTTCTGGGAAGGAAATGGGATCAGAGCTTTAGACTTGGTCACACAGTGTAACACCTAACAACGTATAACAGAAATTCATAAACTTAAAAAACAATGGTTTCAAGCTAAAAGCACTAAGGCATTAAACTGTGCAATAGGACAAGCTATACATAGTTGCAGCAGTACCACAGAAAGGGAAAATACTTGTGACCAGTTAAAATGGTTGAAATATGAAAAGGTTGATCAACTTTAGAAAAAGAGAAGTCCCAGTATTCCTAAAGAACAAGCGCTAGGGTCCCCTGTGAAGCTCTTATTTCTTACAAGGCAGTAACTCAATTTCCTCTTCCGGTTTATTTATTACTAGCTACCACTTCCAATTAACAAGTATAATTGATTGCTTAACCAACATGTCCTGTGGACCCATTTAAGGTCCTTAGAACCCTATTTAAGTTCTGTTGACTGTTCGAAGTTAGAGCTTGTGATTTGGAAACTTCATTGGGATTATACACAGCGAGTATTGTATCTTCTCCAGATGCCATTCACATCTCTGTTGAGTCAGTCCAGGAGCTGTGAGAAAATGAACAAAGCACATTTTCAGTTCTTACCCTCAGAGCTGCTCTGGGAAACTACATTCAGAGCTGGTGGGGGAAACTGCCTGATGACTGGCTCAAAGTACTAAACCAGGGCAATGAAGCTGACCATGCACTCCTTGCGGACTGGTGCCAGGTGATGTGCTGCTGACACACTGCATTGTGGAGTAGGAGGGCTATGCCATCTGCAACAGATGTCATCTCATAGTCACTGAATTCTGCCATAGGAAAGGCTATTGGAGCTGCTGCTTACCAAGATCGTAGATAGTTGGTGCTGGACAAGGCAGGACTTGTTAGGAGTCCAGACCCCTGGGCTGTCACAGATTAAAAAAATGCAACTTTCTTGAAAGGAAGGAAGAAAAAAGAACAAATACAGACGAAGCACACAGTATTACTTCAAACTCCCTAAAATTTCCTATAAGTTTGATCACTGCAGAACAGGTTCTGTCTGTGTTTCTGGGCAACCTGACAGAAGTCTAGAAAAACAAACAGATAGAAAGTGATGTTACAGAGGACGCAAGCCTCTGAAAGTATTTTCTGTTTCATAACTCTGCCACCTCCATCTTAGCCAGGTGGAACTAAAGCCAGCTGTCTTTCATCCAGACACTAATGGCTCCCAGGCATTGGGCAATTTTAGGGGCTGTGACTGATGTAAAAAAAATACACAGCAAAGCATCATCCATGTATTTACTGGCACTTCAACCCACAATAGCGTTATATAAATATTGAAAAGAACTGAAGCAGCGTAAGTGACATAAGAGATCTGGGACTGGAAATGAATCCGCATTTTTCTCTCTCATTCTCCCAAGTAGATCTGGCCTCCTACAGATCAGTCACAATCTGGCCCTAACTCTGCTCTAACTATTACAGTCTGAATATAATTCAGTCCAAATACAAACATTTGTATTAGTGGGTTTCATGTTTCACCCTGAAAAATTAAACATACTTAAACGGTCTAGGAAAGGTGGCAGTGATATTCAGCAAATGGCTTACTCAACTCTAATCCCCCATGCAGTCATTTGTAGGGCAAGAGAGATTTACCATGATTAAGATATTTGCTAAGGATAATATCCCTTCTATTACTGCCTGTTTTCAGATACACTGGCTTAAATATAACTCAACAGAGAGAAACCAAGGAAGGAACAGCTGCAGGCTTTTCTAGACACATTTTAAAGGTCAATATATGGCATTACAATAACATAGCTAGAACAATCGAGGGAAAACAACTATAAATGTTTCCAATGGAAAAATTGGCTCTCTCAAATAACAATGAAAATAAGAACCATTGTGATAACAGCATACCAAAATATTTACCTGTGGTAAATAAATCAACTCAGTGTCTTAAGGACATTTTCAGCTACGGTCCATGAATATTTTCTGAATAACCATAATTGAGAAGTTCAAATAGTAACTCAACTGGCTAAGCCTCTGAAAGATCTTAAGAAATAATAGCTCTTACACAGACTTTACATCTAACAAAGTGATGGAATGCCTTAATGCCAGAGGTCTACTTTGTCTAACACTATATTTTTAAACAGAACTAGCAGTGGAAAAAAAATGAAATTTTACTAATTAAAATATGCATGGTTCACATAATCAGTGCATAAGAGATGACCTATTTCTCAGATCAAAGAGCTGGAAAGACGTGGAAAGAGGAATCTGTCTTCCCCACAGAGTCCCAAAGGATTTAAATCTCAGAATCAGGGATCTGAACAAAGAGGTTTTGTAGGAAATGTAGCTGGTCTCACCTACTTCCTTCTGCTCAGGATTGTTTCCTGTGGAATACTCTCTTACCAGACTTATAACTATTAAATTAATGAGACTCAACCAAGATGCCATTTCAGAACCAAACTGCTCATATAGGGTTTACATGGCAAGGTTTTGGTAGCAGGGAGCTGCAGGGGTGGGTGCCCTCTGTGAGCAGAGCCCCACACTGCCCCATGTCAGATCACAGCCAGCTCCAGCTGCTCCCAAGGGACTGCCAATGGCCACAGCTGAGCCATGAGCAACGCTGGGTGTGCTCTGGGAGAGCAGACTGAGGAGAGGGAAAAGCTGCTGCACAATAGCACGTGGAGAAAGGGGAGGGAGAAAGGGGAGAGAAGCAGCCCTGCAGCCGCCAAGGTCAGTGCAGCAGGAGGGCAGGAGGTGCTCCAGGCGCAGAGCTGAAGCTCCCTGCGGACCAGGAGGTGCCCACGGCGGAGCGGGCTGTCCCCCTGCAGCCCATGGGCAGCACACGGAGCAGATCTCCAGGCGCAGCCGTGGAGGAGCCCGCGGTGCAGCAGTGGACGTGGGCTGGAGAAGGCCGCAGCCCACGGAGCCCCACAGGAGCAGGCCGGGCCGCAGCTGAGCCCGTGGAGAGGAGGCCGCGGTGCAGCAGGAGGGCTGGGGGAGCTGCCGCCCGTGGGGACAGTGCTGGAGCAGTGCCTGAAGGGTGGGCCCTGTGGTACGGAGCCGTGCTGGGGCACTGCTTGGAGAGCTGCAGCTGTGGGATGCCCAGGTGGGATGAGGAGGGGAAGGACGCTGTCCCTGTGGGGAGGGACCCACGTGGAACAGGAGCAGAGAGTGATCATGGAGGAGAGGCAGAGACTAAGTGTTTTGGGCTGACTGCAGTCTCCATTCCCCTGTGCTGCATGGGAGGTATGAGGTAGAAGAGGGGTTTTTGTTTGCTTTCAGTCATGGTTTTATGATTTTTGGTTATTGGTATTCCACATCATAATATCATGTATTTTACTGGGAGTTAAAGAGTTAATGCTCCAGTTCCGTGGATAGTTCCAGGTACCTGGCCCTCAGAAGAACTACAGTTCCTGGAGGACTTCACTGCTCTGTTACCATTTCCATTCACAGGGAAAGATAAAACTGTTTGCAGATCACGAGACACTCCTCTTCTCTGCTCGTCTCTTGCCCCGGCAGCATCTCGCTCCCCAGCCGTCTCGCCTTCAGCATTAGAGCAAGGCCTACTTTAATTTTGGACATTCTCTCTCATTGTATTGGATTTATTAGCTTAAATTGTAATCATATTGCATTATATTGTGTTATTTTGCATTCCCATATCTTATTTAGTAAATTAGTTTGTTTTTAGGCCCATCTCCCTACCCTTTTTTCCCTTTTCCCTTTCTTGGGGTGTGGGTCTGTGGGTCCCCCACCCCATTCGTCACAGAACCGGGCTGAACCAGCCCGTAAACCATTGACACTTTCAGTTCTCACTGCTCTAGTTTGCTATCAACAGACAATAAATTACTTTAATCTCCCTCACGCTAAATCTGCTGTGCCCATGACAGTAATTGGTATGAAATTTGTTTGTCCTTATCTCAACCTACAAGTGTTTTTCACTGTATTTTCTCCTCCTGTTCCACTGCAGAGGAGAGAAAGAACAGTGTGGTGAAGCCAAGCTGCCTACCAGCGTGAAATCGCCGCAGATGGTAATTTGCGTGATCTACTTTTTTCGTGATTTAGAACTACTCCACCAACACTAGTCCTGTTTTCCTTTAATTGAGTGTGTTTAACTCTTTGGCAGTGGATAGTGTTGGTCTATGAAAAAGGGCATAACGACTGGTCTCTTCCTCACAAAGCCACTACTTCCACAAGAACAGCATTAAGAACAGCATATGTCCAATGCACTGCATCACTCTTCCTGCACCAATCAGATACTGATTGGTTTCCAAGTTGAAAAATTGAAATACACAGTTGTAACACTGTATTGAGATGCAAAGGGCAGCAATGACAGCAGAATAGCAAGGTCCCAGGCTGCAGCAAGTGAAGACTTGCTCAAATGCAGCAGCAGTGGGCACAGAAACAAAGGAAAGAAGCCACTTACCTTCAAAAGGCCTCAGGCATACAGGGATCTCCAGGGAGATACCCTTAGCTCCACTGCCAACCCTTAAATGAGGTCTGGGAAGAGGTGCATCCTGGCTCTACCCCTTCCAGTCACTCAGGTACATTGCTTGCACCTGAGGTCCCCTGGGCTGGCCCTGCCTTCCTACCAGGTGCTCAATCACTGGTTCAAGCCATGACTTAGCATTTCCACTACAACAGTGAAAATGGAATAGTACAAATGGAATACATAACAATTTAGTCATAAGTTAAAATTCAGCAAACTTGCACAGAGACTGAAAGTGATCACCAAATTATAATGATTCAGGCAGAAGAATATATATGTTGCAGAAGTCATCACACCACAATTTTTTATGTCATCCTAAAGGAAAAAGCCAGAAGACGACTTAACCATGGAAACTTGAACTCTTTGCTAGGGACGTGATCACTCCAGATCATAATTCACAAAGTCACTGAGGTCAGAAGGCCCTTCTTGGGACTGTCTAGTCCAACTCCTGTGCGTAAACTACTGTAAGCTAGAGCAAGTTGCTCTGGTCCTTGTCCAGTCAAGATTATAATGTCTCTGAAGACTGAAACTCCACAATCTGCTTGGACAACCAGTTCCAGCAATCTTGTTGACCACCTGAGAGATGAGTATAGCTAGTATCTGCTAATATCTCTTCAAGGGGAATTAAAGAGAGAAGTCTCCAACACAGGAAACCTATTAAACACTAGTACAGATAACTCAAAGTGGCACACTCAAACTAGAGTGCTTGTGCAACAGAACCGCCTATGAATTGCTCAGCTTAATATATCCACCCAGTATCCTTCCTTGTAGCATGTGACACTCATTTCTGCTTTTACATATTTTTGTTTCCCCCATAATTCCCAGAATCCAATGTATACCTTCTGTAAGAAAGAGAAAATTCTGTGACTTTCAATTATGAAAGATGCACCTCATATCCTGAGTTCCAGAGCTTCACCTTTAATCAGTGTGAATCTACTACACATTCATCTCTGGATTTGTATAAATCCATATTAATCAAGTCAGCCTTCCCTTAGGCATGAAGAGGTGAAGACCTTTCCAAGACAGCTAAGATCCCTGAATCCTCAAGTACAGCGTTTTCTCTGACTCCACCACAAACATGTGAACTGTGGACTATGTGGTCATTCACTCATTTCAGAATCCATGATCTTTGTTATTTGACCCCTTTAATTTGGAGCATAAATGAGAATGTCACAAATTCATACATTCTCAAAGAAATACTTTTTAACATCATTTAAATTCAAACTTCCTTTGATAAACTTATTTTGAAGACGCTCTAATTTAACTTCTAAAAATTGATGTTTGCTATCTTTGATGGCACAGGGCACACCACACCGCTTCTGCAAAAGACAAACGTTTCAGTTTGCTCTGAAGCAAGCAACTTGCATGATAGCCCAGAGTTATACCAAGAAGGCAGTTTGTCAACTTCAAAGAACTCTGAAATTTCAAGATTGCTAAATTTTGAAGGTCTGAAACAGTTTCAACAAGATTGCTCTCTGTTAACAACCTTGTCAGATTCCTTTAAAATTACAGGCCTGATGTATCCATTCAATTTGCAGTGTTTAAGAGGAGCTTTTCCTCACTGCTGCTTTCATTAGTCTGAAGCAGTTGTCACTTTATATTCTGCTCTGTAAAAAGTCTGGCAGTGTTGCAAATTAACTACTCCAATCCACTTCCAAAGTGGAGTTCAAACACACCTAGTTGCACTTTCCTGCTGGACAGAATTGTATGATGATCTAAGGAGAGAGACAAGAGCAGTATCAAAACATTAACTCTCATCTGAGTGTGATGTAAAAGAAAACACTTGAGAGCAAAGAACAAATTTCTCATCCTACTTCTTCCATTAATGACCTCGGACTAATTTTCCAAAGTGAATGTGACTGAATGGCTGATCTTCTTACCTAACTCTCAACCTCACCGTTTATAGCCCTCCTTCCAATGACTTGAGAACCTGTTGGCTCAATGTCAGTGGTAACAAAGATAGTCAAGGCCCTATCTGTTTTATAAGAATTGGTAGCTTGTTACAGAAGGGAGACAAGTTAGTGCCAAAGCTGGTTATAGTTGTTGCACTGTCCTACCAACCAACCTGTGTGAATGTAATAGCCGGCTGATGTGCCTGGGGTGCATTAAAAAGAGCATGGCCAGTAGGTCAAAGGAGGTGACTCTTCCCCTCTACTCTGCCATGGTGAGGCCACATTTAGACTACTGCATCCAGTTCTGGGCTCCCCAGTTCAAAACAGGCAGGGATCTCCTAAAAGGAGTTCAGCGGAGGGTCACAAAGATGATAAGGGCCTGGAGCATCATAAGGACCCCTCACATCTCCCCTGTGAGGAAAGGCTGAGAGAACTGGTCTGTTCAGCCCGTAGAAAAGAAGACTGAGAGGGGATCTGATCCATGTTTCGTCAACGCTTTTGGGCTGCTTTGGCCCAGTTCTGTGACTAATGGGGCAGAGGGATCCATTGACCCACACCCCAGAGAGGGGGAAGGGAAAAAGGGGAAAAGGTAGGGAGATGGGCCTAAAAACCAAACAGCACCAATGAGCTAAGGGAGAAAACTAATTTACTAAATATATGACAGCGGAATGCAAGATAACACAAAATAATACAATATAATTAGAATTGAACCTAATAAATCAAATAAAATGAGAGAGAGCATCCAAAACTGAAGGCCTTACTCTAATGCTGAAGGTAAGACAGCTAGGGAGCATGCACCACAGAGACAAGCAGTAAAAAAAAAAAAGAGGGGGCCGTCTTGAGATTTGCAAGCAGTTTTACCTTTCCCTTTAAATGGAAAACAAAAATGGAACAGTCAAAGTCTTCTGGGATACATGGTTCTTCTCTTATGAGAACCAGGTACCCAGAAATATCAGCAATCCATCGAGCTGGAGCATTAACTCTAACTCTCAATGCACTACACAATGTTACGATGTGGAATACCAATGACAAAAAACCATAAAACCATGACTTGTTAATAAATATCTGAAGAGAGGTGTGAGGCAAACAAATGAAGCCAGGCTCTTCTCAGTCATGCATAGCGATAGGACAAGAAGTAATGGCCTAAAACTTGAACATAAGAAGCGCCGTACAAATATGCATTTTCTTCACTGTCAGAGTGATGGAGCACTGGAACAGGCTGCCCAGAGAGGGTGGGGTGTCTCCTTCTATGGAGATATTCAAGACCCTCCTGGACACCTTCCTGTGCGACCTGCTGCAGGGAAGGAATCTGCTTTAGCAAGGGGTTGGACTCGATGATCTCTTGAGGTCACTTCCAACCCCTGCGTTTCTGTCATTCTGTGATTACAGATCTGGATAGCTACACCACAGTAGGTAGCACAGAAAAAATGTTAAAAACATTTGCTACTGCAATGAAAACATTTGGGGGATACACCAAGGAAAAATTACTTGAACTCATAAGGAAAATAACTTCATTAGTTCCACCACTGATGGTACTTTTGTTCATCTTTTCCAGAGATGAAGTAAATCTGAAAAAAACGCTCCTAAAAGTTTTTAATAACTGAAAGAGAGAATTTAGTTTTTTATGTAAAACAAAGTTAATCTCCAGTTGTTAAAATAATGTCAATAATAATTACAGTGCAGAAACTTTCAAAGCATATTATATTTTTGCATGAAATCCATGGGGTTGCCTAGAGCATAAAACAGATCCGTATGAGACCTACTACATTAAAAACTAGTTTGTTGGTGTCCTAAATCTTTAAGGACACAGCATTCCCCTAATGACTTTGTCTAAGAAAAAAAATGTAGCTGGGAGAAATACACAGTTACCAAACATCCCAAATTCATGTAAGTCTCACTGCCACAGATGTCTTAGAAGTCTCAGTTCCTGGATACATGACTAGGTAAAAAGGTCCAGTGCACATCAAATTGTCACAAAAACAAGTGTAGCTGTGAAGAGCTTAATGTACCAACAGTAAGATGAGAAGTTGAAAATATCAGCAAATATCTGGCTTACTGTCAACGGTTTACAGGCGTTAGGCCCGATTCCGTGACAAAGGGGACGGGGGACCCAAGGGCCCACGTCCCGGGAAAAGGGGAAAGGGAAAAGGGTAGGGAGATGGCCCTGAGAGCAAAGAACAGCAGCAACAATCTGAGGAGAAACAAACTAATTTACTAAATAAGATATTGGAATGCCAAACAACACACTATAATACAATATAATTACAATTTAAGCTGATAAATCCAATACAGAGAGAGAAAATGTCCCAAAATCAAGGTAGGCCTTACTCTACTACCAACGATAAGACGGCTGGAGAGCGACGTGCTGCCAAGACGAGAGACGGCGGAAAAAGGGACGAGGTCTCGTGACCTGCAAGTTTTTATACTGCGAGCTTCTATCTTTTCCCTCCGGCTGGAAAATGGTAACAGAGGAGCAAAGTGCCGTGGGGACTGTAGTAGCCCTTCTCTTCTGAGAACCAGGTACATCCACTACATGATGTTATGATGTGGAATACCAATAACCGAAAATCATAAAACCATGACACTTACAAATGTATTTTTGATACGTAAACCAAATGTAGGACTGATACTGAAAAATTATTCACTATATTGGAAAGAGCTCATTACCATGACTCTGTCCCAGTACTTTTCAGATTTACTCTTCCCTGTATTTTTTCCCAATTTTTATTTGAGCAGAGCAACTGATCTGTATTTTCTGTCTTGAGTTACTCCATATACAGGACTCCCTGCAGAAATACTCTATGAATTTACTTGGAGTTCTGCTCTGTTCAAATTACTGCTCTGCATGAATTCAGTAGAACAGATCCAGACTTTCATAAAAATAAACATTTACAGCATCTCAGTTGGATTTATAAGCACATTTTTACAGGGATATGTTTTCCTTGCTACAGTTCTTCACTGCCAGAAAACTCACCAGAAAATCTTGAAAAGTACCATTCAGCATGCCAACCTCTATCACAATAGGACCATGCTGAGACTTGGATTTTGGAGTTCCATTTTGAAAAATGTGGGCCGGTGATTATTCTACCTAATTACCCCAAGGACACCCACTTTACCTTCGTAAGAGAATTCCCAAATCACATTATCTCCTGCAACATCATACCTGAAGCACCATCCACAGTACAGCCTCCATCCTCAGCACTGGAAGGTGTCTCTGGCTGCCACGGATGTTCTGGATCTTCTGAAACAGGATGTGCCAATGGGCAAAGGCTCCTGTTTCCTTCTGGCAATGATACTTAGTCACCTGTCTCAAAGAGAGACGGTAGAGTATCCCTCTCCTGTCCTTCCCTAAAGATTCAGAGCTTGAAAGGGTTTTCTTTTTTTTTTTTTATTTTCCCCCATCACAGTTGGCACAGAAAAACTGAATGCCAGTGGACAAAGGTTATCCATTAAAGTCAAGGGCTATGATTTATACAATCCAGGCAGAATGAAAGGAGGGAGACATGAGAGCATGTCTTTTATCCAGATCTGGTTACTGGCATCCAAATCCAGCAAAGAGAATGTTTCCATCCACATCAGTAGAAAGTATCCTCCTTTTCACCAGCTCTCTGTTCCCCCTTTTACTAGGGCAGACTGTGGAGTCTGAAAGAGAATTGGGATCCTTAGCTTTCATGTCATTTTTTTTTTTTTTTTAAAACTGTCCTAGGACAGCAGCAGCTTCCTTCTCCTCCCCTCACTCACACACCACAGGGACAGCAACTGATAATAATCTCAACATTTGCGACAATGAAATCACATGCTCCTATTAATCCTGCCCCTGACAGTCAAATAATTGGTGTGTTACAGAGACAGGGCTATTTGACAGCACCCAAAAATCTCTATGCATCAATGGCTTAAAGCAGTATTAATCATTCTCATTAAGTTTTCTCTGACCCAGATCACAGGCTGATGGATCTATGTTGTTATTTATAACATTCCTTTATTTACACCTTTTCATGGCTACAGCACTTGACATTTTATTGCTCTTATAAATTTCCTGCACCACGTTAACAGTTTTGAACTAATACAGATAAGCAAGAGCAAGCTGATGAATACAGGAGGTAAAAGACCTATTTTACTGCCTCAGCAGCTGGGCCAGGAGGACATGCCATTTTAACAGCCCACACTTCATTGCACTACTTTGGAAAGGCTAGCCCACCAAAAAAGCAAAGCAGCGAACAATACAGTGACCTTTTCCTGCCACCAATAAAGCTGTCTTATGAAGTAGATTAATGCTTTTCTGAAAGGGTTGATAACTACTGAATTACCAATCTATTCCAGCACTGAAATTAATCACCAGTGCTAAAGGCACCAGCAATATATCCAGGTCTCTCTTTGCACTCATTTGAAATTTCTACAAGAAATATCTCTTCACATGGCCCTCCGTTCTTGCTCACAGCATCTGCAAATTCTGACTAGAAAGTGAAAGCATTAAGCATGTACAAGACCCAGCTTTTCATGCAGCATTCACTGAATTCAACAGAAAAGATGCAATCCTTAGTCCAGCAAAGTCAGTAGCAGAGCTCATACTGAGTTCCATATTCTAGGAAGGGATCACAGGGAAAGTATAAGGCAAACAAGATGCATTCACTGCCTTCATCTTCCTTCCAAAATGTCCTGCCCAAGCTTCTCAGTTAATCCACTTGAAAAATGATAAGCAGAACCAACAATTCTCCAACACATGAAAGGTACCCACACATAAGCCTTCACATTCACCAGCAAGTGGGAATCACCAATACAGTGGATGACTCTACAACGCTTTGATAGCTGCAGAAGCTCTGGCACAAGTAATGGTATTGCACTGTTTATAAAAGTTTTGAATTATTACTGTCAAAAAAAACACATCCTCACTGAAAGATAGTCACTTCTGGGACAGCAGCTGCACCACCACCTAAGAGAGATTATTGATATGTGATAGAGACCAAACTCAAAGACAACATTTTTATCAGAAGATCTAGTTAAGAGTTCCTAACTGATTTTCAAATTCATTTGCTTTATAATTAGAATTCATTACTGCTGTTAAGAGAAATAGTTATCTGAGTAAGACTTTGGCAAGAACATCAGGATGAGCATTCCTGTGTTCAAAAAACAGTAACTGACAGTTCACAAGAATTAACTGTGCTTCTTACATTAGAATTAAATCTATGGAGGAGAGAATAACTGCTGGCTCTTTTCAAAACACTTGTCCAGGTCAATTTTCAGCCATAAATCAAAGCTGGACAGGCCCTGAACTAGAACCAAATGACCTTCCCCGCTCCCTTTTCTCCTCCTACCCCCATAAAAACTTTTGGGGCTTTACCCTTTGCCAACAAATGCAGGCTTCCCAGACACATTTCTCAAAGCCTTGAGAAAGGCTTTCACAAATACGTTCTTGTATTGTCACAGAAGGGTTTGAGCTGCAACTGGGGCACAAGCCACAATTCAGGCTTCCTGGAACTTTAAAAGGTTTGGGGCTTGTACTTGTGAATAAAGGGAGAGCAGCACAGTTTGGATTTACACTTTGCTACATGATAAAGATTATGGGGGAGCCTCATACCCACTAGCTCCCCATTATCACACCCAAGTGCTCCACACATCCTGTTAAAATGAAATAAAAATAAAAATTGTTGTGGGGAAAAAGAACACCACCATTGGACAGAAATTTTCTCTCACAGAGTCCTTGAAATCATAAGCTAAAATAGCAACTGCCTGGTAGGAAAGAGGGAAACATCACTAGAGCACTGCAGGAGGCTGCAGGCCAGGCCAATCGGAAGGGGACAGCGCATACAGGACAGCATGGCAATGGATAGAGGATCAGGAGACAAGGGAAAGGCAATGCATGGGGCACTCACTGGCAAAGCCATAAAAGCAGGGTTGAAGCCTTCTTTATTATTAACAACGCTACCAGCAAATTGCAACTTAAACATCCTAAATAATCTCTTCACGGAGACAAGCAAACATTTACGTCCACATCTTGTCCAGGGGCTTTTGAAATAGAAAGCAAAAAACAAAGAAGCAAAAAGCCACCGTGGGCAAACAGATGCTGTGTGAAGGCAGATCGATTGCTGCTCCTACAACAGCCAGAGCAGCAACCAGCCCTTGTGAACTCAGCTGTGGTGGTATTGCTGGGATGCAGACAGGTGACATTATTTCTTCAGCATGATTTGGGCAGCCCCAGAGATACTGTTCCCTGCCACAATCAGATCAGGCTGCCCCTCCAGAAAGTCTGGCACACAGAGCAAATATTTACTAACTTACAGTAACACATGACCTATCCGTGAAGTGAGGGGGGATGAACACGCACAGAATTATTTAAGTAATATTGGTGAATCCAGATTTCAGTTAGAGGGAATTCACACTAGACCAACTAAATAGTATGTCAATTCCCTCTAATTATATTCCTGTAACCTGCCCAGTAATTATACTTAACGTGTCTAAATCAAACTGGCACATTACCTGAGAAATAATTGGATTTCTGTGCAACTGGTTAATGATTCTGAAAGGTACCCTTGGAGATCAACATTCTCAGTGTGTTCAGGCCTGACACTAGGCCCCAGTGTGCTCTGGATGTAGATCTCTGGCTACCTCGGCCCTGATAAGTTAAATGTGCCAGGTCTCTGGTGCTGAGACCAACTGGCATGGGAGAACTCATAGCCATTATTATAAACTTTCTTAGCTTCTAAAACCGGGTGACTGCTTCCAAACTTTCTACTGGAAACAATCCCTGGCCCTTGCAGAATGTCAGATTTGGGCCTGGGAGTTGCTCAGGGGAGCACTGGTTGGCCTGCCTTCAGCAGAGCCAGGGCCCTTCTTGGAGCTCCTGTACCCACAGCAGCTCCTTGGCACTGTTTGTTTGAGGCTACATCAACACTTGCAGAGAATACCTTCAGGCCTCACTGTCAAGAATAACATTCCCCATTCTGTAGAGATCCTTTGGAGGTCTTTAGTGAGGCTGCAGTAGCAGGATGATTTGCTAAAGCTGTCCCATGCATATATTTGAGTCCTCCAGAGGCAGATGAGGGTTTACCCGACCCAAGAAGCAGCCATTAGATTACTGGGGACTAGCACAAGACATCCCAAACCACACAAGCCATTGTACTTCTCACTTCCTCTAGTCAAGTAAACACTGTGAAAGCAGTCTCCAAGCAGCGAGTGCAGCACACCCTGTTTAATTGGAGCCTCATAATACTGGTCTGTATTTCCTTGGTTTCTCAGAGGCAGAATTTCAAAATAGCACCTTGCCTTGTGAATCAACCCCATAACACCAGTGAGCATTGAAACCATTAGATTTCAAATGTACCATAACGTCAGAGAGACATAACAGCAGTAATAGTGGCTGGAAGGGATGACTGCATCATCTGTAATTCTTCAGCAAAGGTACAAGTAAGTGCAACTCGCTTCAATACTGCTTTTTCTTTTTAAATTACTGCATCTATTTAGGGGCCTTTTGAGGCTTAAGTGCAATTCTAAAAGTGGGAGGGCTTGGGCATTTTATTTTTTTTTAGATGTCCTGTCCAAATTCTGCAGGCCACTTCCCAAAGTGCTTCTTATATCTGTATACAGAAAGCCTCACATTCCTTCTACATAGGTGGGCACTTAACCAAGGCACCTACTTCAGTGACATGATCACATCAGGCTCCCTCAATGGGCAAAAAAAAAAAGAGACAAATATCTCTAGAGGACAATTCAGACCTTAAGTGGCTTCTCATTAAAGCACTACTGTCATGCCTACTGTTAAAAAGGACAAATTCTGGAAAAGAGACATAGCCCAAAAAATTGCATCTGTCTTCTGCAATCTTCTGGGAGTTGAAACTAGATTACCTTTAAGGCCCCTTCCAACCTAAGCCACTCTATGATTCTGACAAAATTATGGATCAAAACACGTGTCAGGCAGCAAGCTGTCACCAGTGACCCTATTACAACTATGGGTGCTCAGACTTTCTGGAGCAGATCAACATTTCATGGGACCACAGCTTTTGGGATCCATTATTAAGCATGAACGCCTTGCACTGGATTCATTCATAGCTCAAAAGAAATGAGCAAAATTTATCACGGTCCTGCATTTTGCATTCTACAGACCCACCTTCATCAGTCTTCTCATTAACATTCTCTGAACAGCAGAGTAAAGAGGCATGGTTACCAGACTCAAGCACTAGGTTCTTTTTCTGAGACTTAAAATTAAAGTTTTGAATCATCAAGGAAAGGTTGAAAGTGTGCTGGTATCTCTAATCCTCGTATATTTTAAACTTTGTTATTAATCCAGCGGGTTTGATTAAAGTTTGCTCAGTGGCTAAGTGTTACTGTCAGGTTACTATTCTACCCTGCAAAATTGGAGCTGCCTGAAAAAAAACATCTTGGGGAAATGTTTTTGAGCAACTTCCCCTGCTCTCTTTTTCAGGAAAATCACTTACCCAGTACACACATACTCTTTCTTTTCCAGTATAGCTGTAATTAGCAAAGAATGCCAAGCCATAAATATTTATGCACAGATGGGATCCTGAAGTAGTTTCAGAAGTTCAGTGCTGGCCTCAATAGTCAGATTTCTCAAGTGAGCTTTCATACAGAACCTCCAGGTTTACGAGGACTTGTCAGAACACCCTGCTAATCACTCTTGCTTCACAGAGATGTGCTTCTCACCTAACGGGAAATGTTCCAATCACTCAGAAAACCCCACAGTAAATGCAGGTGCTACATTACCTACTTTCCATTTGAATTCCTCATAGGTCCTGCCAGATCTCTTTACTTGCACAGGTCTCTGCATGCTGCGGCAAAAGTATTCTCCTCTGCAGCTTAGTTTCTGAATATTTCTTCTGTTGTTTCAAACAATTTTTCTGAAATCAGTTATGTTTTACTTCCCTATGTAAACATTTGTTTTCCACATTTTGCTGATGCGATGCTAGAACCACACTACTAAAATCATCAAAAGCGCTGCAATTTCTTATCCAGACTAATAACTTCAAGAGTGTCAGTGTCTTCTCTCTGGTTGAAATCAGGTGATACAGTTTGGTCACTGCTAGACCCTATCTGCCTCCAGGATAATGTGTCTGCTTCTAGAGCACTCAAGAACAGTGTCCACACCAAGCTGACTGCCCTGGCAGGGCCAGGAATTGGCCAAGAGTGTGTTGGCTGTCCTGGTCCAAAACCACACTGACCTCCCTCCACTACAGTATGCATGATTGCTCTCCCAGTACCCACATGCTGGCCCCATTTAATTTAAACACAGCTAATGAGATCATGCAAAGCACAGGTTAATGTTTTCCAGCCTGATCTGGAAGCAATTAAAAGCTACATTATGGTATGGTGCGGTGAGCGTGCCATTGACTTACGGCCTTAACTGCTCACCTTAGGCACATGAACACAAAATCTTCACCACTCAGGCAGTCACTATGCTGCTGTGGGCAGGAACACAGGGGATGAGTCCCACTAGCTTAGTGGGACAGGATTGGCACTGAAAATCATAGAATCACAGAATGGTTTGGGTTGCAAGGGACCTCAAAGTCCATCCAGTCCAACTCCTACTGCGGGCTGGCTGCCCCCCACCAGATCAGGCTGTCCAGAACCCATCCATGACCTTGGGTACCTCCAGGGATGAGGCATCTGTCTGGGCAGCAGCGCCAGGGTCTGGAACTGGATAGGAGCTGCAGCAGCCCCCTCACTGCCAACAGCATTGCCGGGCAGCATGAGCTAAGTCTTGGCAAAGGCTCCCACTGGCACCTGCAAAAACAATCTTCACTGCGGGCCGCTGGGAAGAGAAGAAGAGATGGAGCAGCAGCAAGAGCAATGCAGCAGACGAGGGGAGAGGGGAAATGCTCTGCACCCAGGCATTATGTTACACTGAAAATAAAGGTGGAAGGGAACAAGAAGTCCCAGAAGTTCTTGCTGTCAAGGATTAAGCAAAAAATTATTTTTATCTCACCAGAAAAAAACAAATCCGATGGAGAGATACTCACTTGGCCTGCACTTATACCACACGAGGAGGTATTTGCCTGTTCCAGGGCACGGATCTATGCCAAACAGCCGGCTATTGACAAGGAACTGGCAGCTCCGTCTATCCTGGCACTCGTCCAGCATCTTCTGCAGCAGGGGATGCACACAAACATAAAACAGAAAAACAAAAGCACTTCAGCACCTCCCTAAAGAATCATCAAATACAGGCAAGCTGAAGAACAGCACGGCAGTTCCTGTCTCCTTAACCAGGCCCAGCAATGACAATACGACCAGCTTAAAGCAATGGGTACCGCAGGAGCTATGCAGCGAAGGAGAGAACTAAAATTTGCACTATTTTAACAAGCATGATATGTTTTCCTTCCATGCATGCAAAAAGGCAGCTTTGCATTAGGCTGGCCACAGAGATTTTGGAAGACTCTCATGCAGTTTAATCATAGTATTAGGCTGCACCAGCAGCGTGTCCCTGGAAAAACAGTGTGGAGGAGATGGGTCAGCCCTGACAATTAACAGCAGAGGCCCAAACAATGCCCACACCATTCTGCTTTGGCTTCCTCTGGAGATTCACAGTTTCAACCACAGGTTTCAGAAGAGCTCTCTTTTTGGTTATATGAAAGTTTTGGCAATAGCGGGTGTTTCAATAATTAGTCGTTCTGGTGGGAATGCTGGTACATAGGCAAGTTGTCAGTTTTTAATAAAGCTCACTCTCCTCCCCGTAACTTTTGCTTTCCTTTCAGCTAAACTCAGCAAGGGTCTGTGAGCCATAGGGTCCTCCCACCACGGTATTTTGGGCCTTATCTCCATTTTTTCACGCTGCTTTTCCTCCAACACTCGCTTCCCACTTGCCCATTCATAACACTCATAAAAACTCTGTCTCAGAATCCACAGGGGCAAGACATTCTGTCTCCTGTTAGAAAATAACTTCATTAAGAAAGATTAATGATTTTTTTTTTAACCATATGATCCTTTAGAGGAGAAGTGGGGGGAGAGAATATTATTAAGTAAAGCAGTAATTATGTTTTAAATTCAGCTGGATGGCTTAGATACACTCCTTTAGAGCCCCTAAAGCACTAAAATTAACATAATGTTTGTCTGACACACATGAACCTGTCAGAGCATTTTGAGACCGCAGAGCGAGGTAATCCAGCAGCCTCACTAAGTCTCTGCCATGCAGAGCTGTGAATTCCAGTCCCAAAACAAACAATTCCCTCTTGCAAGCAGTTGCTGGAAAACCTTCTCTCAGAAGCTCCCCCAGGCTCTCCCAGATTTCATTTTCTTGTACTCAATACTGGACTTTCCCACAATCTTATCCCTATGCTATTAACCTAAAGGCCACAACTCGCCACCTAAACCCATTTTGTCTCTGCCACAACAATTCTCTATTTTTGAGTTCTCCCTTATCATAATACCTCTTATCTTCAGCATTATAACTCTGAACATCATCCTCCAAACAACAGCAATTTCTGCTCCAATTTCTAGTGCAACCTGGGAGTGCCTCATTGGCAGTTGCTCACAACTTCCTAAAGCTTTCACCTTTCAGGCTCATACACGCAAGAATTTGTGCCTGCCCTGCACATGACCTTTGTTTTAAAGTTTAAACCACAACGATTCGAGCCCTTTCTAGAGAACAGAGAATATGCGCTTTGTTGTTTTCCACTCACAAAGGCAATAAAACACAGGCATCTCATTTCAAAATACAGGGCTTAGGATGGAAAGGATGAAAGGCGAACAGAGTGGAAGGGCCTGCAAGCATTAGCCCTAGCTTGACCATTATGTTAAAATGCACAGAAACAGCATATTCCTTTTTCAGGGCTCATAGTGTTGACTTCATGACTCACTTCTTGCGTGCTTCATACATGGCAAGAAACCATCTCCAAGTCACTGGGGACTTGAAAAGATTTCCTGGTACTGCTCAACCTCGACTGTGTTCACACCTACGCAGTGCTACAAATATGGAGCTAAGGGAAAGAAGGAACACCCTGAAAGTTTTCCTTCCCACAGGGGAGTTTCCTCTCCTCGAAGGCAGCAGACTCTGGCTTTTGGTCAGCAAACCTTTTCATATCACGTGGGTAGAATTTTCACCACTGCATATTAGGGACTTCGGTGTTGTATAACAGGTGCCACTAAAACCAGTGGGAAAGCCACAGTGGATTTCAACAGAAATTGAGACCAACAAGAAACTGCTTTAGAAGTTTCTCCTTCAATAAGCAGCACATATTCATCTGTCCTTAGACACAGAACCAAGAGCACAGGTGATTGCTTAACAACCTCAGGCTCTACAAATTGCCATTTCAGAACCATAGAATCATTTAGGTCAGAAAACTTTGTCTTGTTCTGCTCTGATCTGTGGTAACTCTTACTTAATATTTCCCACATAAGAGGAACATCCTAAGCTTCTTTTCTGTGGCACTGAGAGTAACAGAGAGCCCTAAGGAGAAGCTTATACCTAAATTAAAGAGCAAAAGTCATCTACGCCATTGTGAGACAGCAGAAAATGAGAAACGTTCTTGAAGCTGAATATGCCTTCTATTAATTCCAACTGGCTTCACTGTTAATCTACAGTTTCAACATGATTTGATAGCTGCCATAATTCTGCAGACTTACTTCATAGGGAGGAGAAATCAAGATTTCTTTCTCATTCACATAATTCTAATGCACTTCCCCCCATGTTCTTGAAAAAAAAATATCAAAAAATCATTAAGATTGCTTGGGTAAAGCCTCGGATGTAATTAAATATATCAAGAATGTGTAAAATAAAAACTGCTGTTGAATGCTCAGTAGAATACATCAGGAAAAACACAAGAAAAGTTAGCAACAGTTGATGGTGCCATGTTTCTGATGAATAAGTAAATTAATAATTAAAAAAAGAACAAAAAAAGAAATAGGAAAACAAGTTACACCAGACCTAATGTTAATTTAAAAACCAGTGCACAAAACTTTCACCTCTCCCGGCACGCACAGAAATTTTTTTCCCCCGTTACTATCAACAGTATGTGCAGTACTTGAACTCTGCAGTGACGCTACAAAACTCACAGCAGCTCACAGACCAAGGCCACGGCTTCCTGTTCTTACTCTTAAAAACCACAATTCTAGGCAAGGTCTGAGCTTGAGTAGGTGCCAGACGTTTCTGAAGAACTGCCAGTGATCAGCTAGACTGACACCAGCAAGGCTGGGAGCTTTCCTTACATTGCATGTGCCCTGAGCTCACAAGGGTTGGATGAATGGCTGAAAAATTCAGGCATTTCATTCTTCTCTCACTGTCTGTTGTAAAGACGGAAAAACACAACCAGGAAGAAAAAATAAGATGCCCATGAGAAAAATGAACTTGCGTAGAAATAGTTTTAGGAACACAAAATGGTCCCTAACCAGTATACATAATCAGCTGTTTATGCTAATGTCATCTGGCAAACTCCTGAGTAACACAAAATGAAGTCATGTTGGAGTACGTTATGTTAAAAAAATAATAATAATAAATCACTCCAACAAGAGAAGGTGGAGGAGGAATTCTTGTCTGGCATGAGAGAGGAGGGAAGACGCTTTAATTGCATTGTGCCATTTGATAATAGTATTTCAGTGGTAAATCAAGTCTGAGGGCTGACAGCCAGTGCTCAGGAGGGAAGCTGTGGCTGCTTAAACCCATTCCATTCTCAGGTTCATGACTGAGCTACGAAACTGCAAGATTTGGAGGAGATAACAGAAAGAAATGTGAATTCAAGTAAAACAAACACTAACCTAACCCCTGTGATTTATGCCCTGGATTAATCTCATTGCAGTGACCCAGGTCCTAAAGCAAGGGCAGTCTCAAGCTCAAAACCATGTCCTTCTAGTGGACACTGCAGATGAAACACATTTCTCATGCTCATTTTGCTGTGTTTGTTAGCATAGTAATTGCTCAAGGTCATTAGATATCTACCATTTAAATCTGGAACTGAATGGAAGCTCTGAAACAAGGCTGTCCTCAGCTATTCCCAAGGGTGCACTCATTTTTACTCTCGCTCTTCAAATCGTTCTTCAAGAAATACTTCCCCTGCGTGCTTAAAATAGACCACAGCTGAGCTTAAAACCCAAGGCAATTAAACTCATCTTAGCTCTTGGTACCTTGCAGCAGTTCATAGATTTAAAACACTTTGGGTGAAACTTTAGACCCACAGAAACCAATGATGAAATTCTATGTGAGCTGGGATTTTGACACACAGCTTCTCTCTGCACAGCCTCTATCAAAGGAACATAAGGATGACTTCAGGGCACGTCAGTCAGGTGTGAAATTGCACAGAGGAACCCCACTAAATGATTGCCCAAATTGTATGTGTGGAGGATAAGAATTCAGGGAGCGAGCTGCACGAATGGATCAGAGCTGCGTGCAGCCAGGTGAAGATGGGCAGAGATTTGTACTAAGAATTTTACACAAGAAGATATGAGTAATTAAAATATAATTAATCATTTCTAGGTCACACTCAGTCCAAGCATTGCCACTATGGTGGAGTTAAACCAACACTCAAATTGGTACTCTTCCCTGAGTTTTGCAATGAGAAGTAAATAGAACAAACAAGGCAGCATTAGTTCTCTCTACACAGCCACACAGCACAATGGATTCATAATGGCTTTATGTCACACTTTATTTGAATTTTAATACTTCTATATATATCCCAGTCTGTTGGTATTACCTTAGAACACCCTGTAAACTTAGTACTTTTAAGCTGCATTCTTATTGAGAGCCTTCTCCCAGTTATGTGCAGATTGCATGTCAGTTACTGAAATCCAGTGCAGCAAGAAGATTTCTGGATGATCAGCAACGGGGAAGGAAAGAGTACACAAGCAATTGGAAT
Organism: Numida meleagris; assembly: GCF_002078875.1. NCBI lineage: Eukaryota > Metazoa > Chordata > Aves > Galliformes > Numididae > Numida > Numida meleagris. Next base: position 111,936,406 of record NC_034411.1, read on the forward strand.
CTGTACTGATGAGATACAGGTCACTTGCCTACGGTACTATCAAGAAACCTGCCCAGCCTGCTCCTCGGGAAAGTAATTCAGTTTTGCCCAAAGTGCCACATCCAATCTGTTCATTAAATTAAGAAGAGCGCAAAGGCCCTGAATTTGACCACTGATCTATGGCATGCTTTACTGCTCCACTGGCTCTCTCTTATCACTGCCCCATGGACTTTCCAATGCTCACCATGGAGTTAGCAGAAGGAAACCATACCCACGTAACTGGGGACATTCACTAACACACCAGACTGGAAAACAGAGAGCTGAAAATTGGGCATGCACCAGCTCTGCCATGGAAGTAAATTCCAGCAAGTGAGTAGTGCGGGCAGCAGTGGCACTAACATGCTAAAAAAAAAAAAAACACACCAAGATTTTCCAGAGCCTTAAAAGAGCCCAGAGACAGTAATTCACAAAGAGCTGGACTATGTTCAGCAGATTGACAGAGCCAGTAAAAAATGCACTGCAACTACAGCCTAATTAACCATTACCTGCATTTCCTAACAGTGGGAAACTTAATCTGTGTGGAGGGTCAACTTCAAAGGGTAAGGAGGTCTAAGCTAAAGAAATACAAAAGGATGCATAAGTGAAAGTCATGGGATTAAAGAAAGGGAAAGCATAAAACAGAGCAGAGAAAAATCATTGAGAGCAAACCATTATACTGTCAAGCAGAGCCTCAGAAGCAGTGACAGAAGTCCCATGACTTGGAAAGTTTAAATTTACAGTAAACAAAGCATTAGGAGGCTTACAACCCAGGGAGCAGTCCTGCCTCTTCAGGGAGACAGGAGCCTCTGCCTGTCACGCCTCTCCTTCCACCGCACATCACTGAACTGTTCTGATGAGCTCTTTCAGCCAAGCAAAGATTTCAAAGATATAGCAATTTAGAGATATCTGTGATCTCTGCATCAAAATCTACAATTTGCAAATCATTAGCTGGGGAGATGCTTGCCAAAGAGCTGTATTTCAGGCAGTGCACAGTTCATCAATGAAGCTGCACTGGTTCTGTAATGTTTTATAAGAGCAGCTTTGGCTCTGCAGTAACCTCTTCTGCACCCTCAACTCACTGCGCATGAGCACCTGCAAAACCAACAGCACAGTTTGATAAAGAGCTGCCCACACTGCTCTTCAATTCACTGATGTCTCTGAAACTCTCCCTGCTCAAATTGTCAGTAAACCCTGGAAATCTGATGTGCAGTACGACGAGCCCTGAGTTCTCCCTGCTGCACTGACAACCATGTGATCTGGTGTAAATTCCTTTCTTCCTTTCCGTCATTTTTCCCTCTCTTTCCCTCCCACCGTCATCATCCTACAGGTTGTTTGGAGACAAGGGGAGGGGCCCTTTCTCTGAGTCTATGTAATACCAATGGAGCAGGACCTCAGTTCCTGTTGAGGACACTTGGGGCTGTTACATCAGTGGCACTGTATGGCATCCCAGAACTAGGCATGCCAAGTAACCACCACCTTTCCCAAAGAAGCCAGAGTAGTTGAATCGTTTTGTTTTCTAATTTACTTTACCACACTGTTAAGCTATAACACTTGGGGAAAATAAAACCCTCCTCGTTAACACACAGACACCTCCAGCTCCATCGATTTCTGACCAATAACTGGCCCGTGCCTTGGAAGTCCTGCAGCTAATGGAAAGTTTACCTAATGTTTTCATCACCAAAGAGGTCAGCTTTCCTCTGCTTTCTATCACAGAAGCCTTCCTATCCTTTTAAAAGAAGGGGAGGAAGGGCTCAGGGGTCCTGTGGTTAGCATGCAAGGAATCTGCTGCTCCCTTTTGTAGGGCTGCCTCATACAATGCTAAAGCGACTGTGGGAGAAGGTGACAGCAGAGGTGTCATGTATCTCACTTAAGCACAAAAGGAAATGCCACATCAGCAGCACTAGTGATTCTTGCCACCAGCAGCCGGTTGTCGTGGAGAGTGTTGAAAGAGAGCCTGGCCACAGGCTGTGCCTGCACTCCTTCCCTGAGCCACCCCATCTTCCTAACAAGATGCTCCAGAGCAACTCCTAAGCACAGACCTCCCGGGGAAATAAGTCATGTGGCAAAATACTGCCCTCTGAAGTGCAGTTTCCTGCTGATTTCAGCACATGCATCCGCAAAGAAAAAAAAAAGCCTTCAATGTCTTTGATACATATCTGGCTGCTGAAACATAACACACAAGTGCTTTTCCAGAGCTTTCTATTTTCCTTTTAAATAAATTTTGTTCCAGGGCTCTTTATTTCCCTTCTACATAAGCTGTGATTGTAGTTTTATGACAGTTTACCAAAATAAGAATCCTGCAGATAATCTGCTACAAAGGGTAATCTAGCTTTCTGGTACTAAGCAATAGCTTTAGGCCAAGCGATCCTGCTGAAATCCAGGGCACACTACTCCAGCAATGAGGGGCTGTGGAGAGCTGTATAAACAAGGCACTCCCGTGCATCCCCTCTTCAGCCAAGCAGCTGAAGTTTACTGAAATATGCCTCCACCTTCGGTATGTTTGCAGGCACAAGCTGTGTTTAGGTTTCCTACTGCAGAGATTCACTCAGCAGGCACTTATCAGTTGTATCAGAATGCTAACACTCCTGTTTCTCCTTTGCCCTCTGTACCAACAGTTATGTACTCATTTGAATAAGCTTATACTGCTTCTGTATCTGTTAGCTTCCAGATTTCTACAAAGGCAAGATTCCACGAGATGTGAGATGTCCCCACAGAAGGGAAGTGCAAACGCCTGTGATAACGTGACAGATGAAAGAACCACAGTGTAAGAGAGGCTAGAGCAGGTGAGGATGGTCCCTAGCAAACCTCTGTGAAGCAAAATCTCCCTGCAGATGTTCCTGTCTCTTCTCCAGCTGTGCTGCAATGTAAGGCAACTCCTCCATCCTCTCACATGCCAGAGTCAGACAGATTGTCAGATTAAAATGGGTTTATCAGATTAAAACCAGCTCTGCCTATGTGACACGGGATTGCAGAAAAGGAAACTCCATTGTGAAAGCACAATGCACAGATCCACAAAAAAAGTCTTCAAGCTCTCTGATTAGGTTGCATGCTCTGACCGATTCCATCCACACAATTGTTCAAAAACAGACCAAGGTATATGGGAGTCAGAAGTCATCACAATGACACCAAGGCAAATAAAAACACACCAGTGCAGCTCTGCACCTTCAGGATCCAAGCCAGTATCTCTGCATGCTGCTGCTCTGGCTACATAGACATTCTAGTTGGCACAAAACTCTGCATAAACTACACAGCATGGATAAACACTGTTACCTACTACCAACTACTTGTAATGGTATGACTCAAACATGCCTAGAAGATCTTTAGTATTCACAGATTGAATTTTCTGGGTGAAAGATGAATAGCTTTTGATTCTGGCAGCAACTCTTCCTGATCTATGAGCAAGAGATGGTTCAGCCACCATAAAGCTCCTCCAGCCATCAGCACAGGGATCACATTTACCAGACCTAAGGCAGGGCTCCAAATGCTCCTCTTCCACGCCTCCATTCTGCCCGCCTGGCTAGGATGAGGACACTGCTCTGTTACCTCCCAGCTAGGAATACTTCCAGCAGAACTCTTCAGAGAGGGTACAGAAACAATTCCAGACCAGACTGTCTAATAATGCCTCAGAGTACAAAATTAGCTCCTAATAGGAAAGGATGAGTGCGCACTTTCTACACCCTCAGCTTTAAATCATCTTCATGAATATAGCTTTGTGAATATAGGACAAATCTCTCTTACTTCCTACAACATATCTCACGTGTCTTGTGCTAATTTTAGATTCCCTTGTTAAACAGTGTGGAATAGGAGGCAGGAGGCTGTTTGAAAAGCAAATAACATCTGGCTTCCAACACAACTTGATTTTTGTTGTTCTAACATCTCCATACATGTGACTTGATCAAGAAGTTGAAAGGAGACCAATCATATTAAAACCAAAACTCCAGTCAGAATGCCCAAATCCTTTATGCATTTGGAAATCTCCCACTGAATCTGACATTATGGTGTAAGAATAACAGAAATACGCAGTTTGGAGCCACTGCCTTCACATCTTGGACACACTCTCCCAAATGGCATGCATTTCATTCCAAATTAAAAAGTGATAAAGCATCCTGACCACCAGTCACCTAAAATCAGATTAGCATTGGTTGTCTAAGTGTAATCAGCACCTTCTTTTCCCTTTTTAACATTGTTTCTATGTCTCAACTAGACATTTAGAGGAGAGAGAGCTGCTAAAGAGAAGAGCATACATAGTATAGCATGTAGTCATGAGCTTTATTAGACATGGACATTTATATACTTAATTTGGCAGGGTTTGGTTTAGCTGGCTTTTTAAATTAGTGCCAATCAGAATACAAACATAACTCTCCTGTTTATAGCAACCATATAACTGAGTTTCAAAACAACAAGAATAAATCCAATTTTATTGCCCACAATTTTCTTTTCTGTGTCTAATTTTCTTAAGCACGTGCATTTCCTACCAGCTAGATACAGGCAGCTGGCTCTTCAGTTTGTGGAGCATCTAGCTTACCCTTCAGAGAGGCATCATCCACTCCAGGACTGAGAAAGGAGATGAGATCCAGCTCTGGCATTTACACTAATCTCAAGTTTACATCTTCCTTGTTCTCACATTCTTCTAGTTGCTTTAAGTGGGCCACTCACTCACAGGAGATGAGTTTGTACACTCTGGTATCAATCATGTTTCAAGTAAATTTAATTATTAAAAAAAACATAAAAAGGAAGGCAGACCTCTGCTAAAGTCTTCAGTCCATGTTCTCCCACCTTGAACAAGCTGACTCATCTGTCATATTATGAGCTTTTGTTATCATATCTTGAAAAACCTCCCGCTGATAAGCACGTCTTCCCATTCCACAACTCATTTTATGTGCAGTGGAACTGCCATGGGGACAGCTGCTGATCAGTCAACTGAAGGGTTACACCATAGCAAACACCAACCCTGTGCAAATCTTGAGAATTCACCAGTGGCATTTAGAAACCAAAGCGCTCATCTCTACTTTTTTTTTTTTTTTTTAAGTTGTAAATTCCTCTGAAAAAATCTTGGACGAAAGAATGAGAAGTGATGGGGGAAACAACGGCCTTTATGCAAATTATAGAAGAAATTATTCACCAGCCCTGTGGGTTCATTAATCTAGTTCTGCTCTAAGTTTTATTATAAGTTACTATTGATTCATAGCCACAAACACACAGTGTGCTTAAGAAAAGTTGAAGTCTTTGCCCAAAGCTTTTCAGTCTCAGATCGTCCACTCAGAAAGAACTGGGCTTTCTTTTACACCCGGGAGCAGATCCTACTCATCACAACATCAGCCAATTCATATTGGTGATTTTGTTGCTCTGACAGCTGACTAATAATGGCACCTTCCATATAATCCTCTGATTTGCTGAAGTTACATGTGCATATAGTCAGCATCCCCTGTAGAAACAGAGAGAGGAGATTAACTACAGATGCTTGGGAGATAACAAGCTCAGGTGATGTATTATCACTTACACCGGCCTAAGAGCCAAGTGAGTCAGGAAAAGAAGTCAAGGATCCTCTCTGGGTTTCAAGTTACTGAAGTAAAAGCCTCTTGAAACAGGATCGTTTCTGAAGTAAAAAGTACGAGAGAAACTCCTAAGTGTGTTGAAAAAGCTATCCACTGGGAAGAAGTATGAAAAAGTCTTCAAACGTAGTCCAAACGTGATTTGGTCTTGCAGTATACTCCTTTTTAATCGTGTTCCTGAGCTACTATTGACTAGAATCACAGGAAAATTGGGAAATGCCTGGCCTACGGAAGAACTCCAAAATGAACAGATCCAGTTTAACACGAAATACCTGAAGGGAAGTGCCAACTGAGCAGGCAACATCTTCCTTAATTAAAGTCGCATAGGAGTGGGGATAGCGAGAAGGACACATCTGATGACTTGGAACAATTCTGCCATAGAAAGACGACTGGATGCTGATGGTGGTTCTGTGAGGGCATCTCAGGGAGACATACTCTCCATCACAGGCATGGTCAGTGTAATTTTTTAGTACTCGTGATATGTAACCTGCAAAAAAAACATGACGCAAACCATCATTAGTGACAGGTAAGTTAATAATTAGGTTAATAACTAATATAGTAGTGCAATTTAACAAACACACAACTAAACCAATGAGGGATGTAGCTTTTGTTACTCATCTCACATATAGGAAAAGAAGATAGACGCTGACAGAGCGTGAGAGAGGCTGAGTGATTTGTCCTTCAGCAGTATTATATGCCTTTAGAGGAAGCAATATTCAGAGGCTTCAAACTCTTAGTCTGCTCATACCACTTACATTGGTACAGATATCAAGTCTACAGGAAATGCAGCTGAGCCAGGCTCATCATCTACGCCATATCTAGACACCGCATGCAACTTTTTGGTCCACCGGTACAAGACAGCCACTGAAAAACTGGAATGAGTCCAGCCACGGGTCACTGAGATGGACAGGAGCTGGAGCACTTGCCCTGCAAGAGGCTTTATTCAACCTGGAGAAGAGGCAGCTTTTGGGGAAAATAAAAGCAACCTGACAGTATCTATAGGGAGGTTTCAAGGAGATGGAGTTAAACTCTCCACAGAGGCACATGTTGGAAGAACATCAGGCACAAACTACAACAGGTATTTCAGATCATGCATATGGAGTAGCTTTTTACAATGAGGACAGTCAGTCAGCGGAGCAAGTTACCCAGAGAGGTTCCACAGTCTCTGTTACTTCAAGATCTCAGTGGATAAAGCTCTGAGTAACCTGATCTGACCTCTTAGTTGACCCTGCTTTGAGTAGGAGGTTGGACTAGATAACAACAGTCCCTTCCAACCCCAGCTCTCCTGTAATCCTACAATAACAGGTAAGAAAGACCCAGACTCAGAGTTGCTAAGGGATAAGCTTGTGCCATGGTTTTATGATTTTTGTTATCAGTATTCCACATCATGTAGTGCACGGGGAGTTAAAGACTTAATGCTCCAGTTCCGTGGACCACCGATTTTCTGGGTACCTGGTTCTCAGAAGAGAAGAGCTGCATATCCCAGAGGACTTTGCATTAAGAGGGAAAGATAAAAGCCATGGGACACTTTTTTTTTTGCTGCCTGGGAATGTGTGTTTGCCCATCGTTCTGCCTTCAATTCTTAGAGTAAAGCCATCAGTTTTGGACACTCTCTCTCATTTTATTTATTAGCCTCAATTCTAATTATATTGTGTTATATTGTGTTATCTTGCATTCCGATATCATATTTAGTAAGTTAATTTTCGTCCTCAGATTGTTGCCGCTGTTCTGTTTCTAGGCCCATCTCCCATCTTCCTACCCTTTCCCCTTTTCCAGGGCGTGGGTCCGTGGGTCCCCTGCCCCATTGGTCACAGAACTGGGCCAAACTGGCCCATAAACTGTCAACAACCCCCCCACCCGTCCCTTTTTGTTCTTGGGCTGGAGGCCCTTTGGGCCTGCTGTCCCCCTGTCATGGACACAGATAGATCTAGAGATAACCCCGTGACAGCCTAGTGCAAGTACTTACAGTTTGTTGGATGAGAACATCACAGCACACCAGTCATGTCTTTGATCTCCCTTCACAATATACTATTTTACTTTCAAGTTGTTCCTTCTATTCAAGACCTTTGACACAAAAGTTTTCCTTCTCATTTCCACCAAGTTTCAATAAAGTTAGAAGAAAAACCATATGCAGAAACCAAATCTCTTCTGCCTGTTACAAGACCGCGTTATTCATAATAATAAAGTTGTTAAAAAGAACAAAGCATGACAAAACCTCGTTAAAGTTGTGCTGAGCTAAACGGGACTGATTGCAGCCAGGTTTCCATGGTGTAACACAGTGGAAAGCACAACAACGTCAGCAGAGCAGCAAGATCCCAGGCTGTAGCAAGCGAGGAGTGTCTCAAACACAAAACAGCAGTGGGGACAAAAATAAGGGAAAGAAGCTGCTTACCTTCAGAAGGCCACAGGCATGCAGGGATCTCCAGCAAGAGCCTCTCACCTCCACTGCCAACCCTTAAATGAGGTCTGCCAAGGGCTGGATCCTGGCTCAAGCCTTTCTGGTCACTCAGGTACATTGCATACAGCTGAGCTCCCCTGGGCTGGCCCTGCCTTCCCAGAAGGCACTCAATCACTCATTCAAGCCAGGACTTCACATTTCCAATGCACATGGCAACTGCCAAACAGCCCCAGACTTGGCCACACTCAAGCCTGAGGAGAAATCATGGCAGTGCTGATGCAGAGACTTTCTCTCAGGGAACTCTACAGCATGTCCAAGTGCAGCAGCAGCCATGGTTCCATTCAGCCCTGCAGACTTCTTACTCTCTGCAGTGACTTCAGAAATTCCCTTCCCAACCCTTGCCACCAACACAAGTCTACCAGCAGCAATCCTACAGTATCCTGTCTCTGTCTTCCTGTACCTCTTTCTTTAGAGGCAGAATAGAGAGGAAAAACAACACCCCCAAGTTGGGGTAGTAGACCTGTCTAGCTGAGCAGAGACCTTAGGCTGGAACTCAGGAACAAAAGGAAAGTTTATGGCCTTGGGAAGAGAGCAGCTTTGTCTCTGTCAGATTACCAGATTCAGCAGCTCCTAACACTTCCACTTAAAATTCCATGTGTCCACACATATACATGTATTTATATGCATACATGCACGCACATATGTTAAAAATAAAAAACATCCTTAGGGAATATTTTACCTAACTTCAGTTGCAGAAGAATTTTGAATCCCACTGTAATCACAGAGTTAGTTTTTTGCAGGGCTAAATTTCTCAGAACACTTCACAAAAATCATGTTATAGCTTTACAAATATTAATACATTAATGCATTACTTTAATTGTAAAGAACATAACTTAACGCTCATTAGTATTATGTGACAACTATATGTTATATTGCACAGAACACAAACTTATTTAAAAAATATATTATAACCCAATTGTAGTTAACAGGTCACCTTGGGAATATCTTATGGGTATTGTTCAGTACCAAGAGAACGAGAGCTATGCTTTGGGGAGAGGTTCAGCGCATACTTCCAAAAAGACAAGACAGAAACTATTTCATTCTAGGGACTCAGCCACAGTGAGCGTTCAGGTCATTGCCCTACAACTGAAGGAACAACGTGGCCAACACTTCCTGAGCATCCATGGGCTCCGTCTACTTGGCCCTCAGCAAAGTCCCTCCCCCCACGCAGCCATCACACACAGAACTCACGGCACTGCTCACTGTGCCCACTGTATTGCATCCTGACTAGAGATAAAGAGTTCACATCACAGAGGCCATGTAGCTCCTCTAAATCAAACCACAACTGGTTTAATTAACAGACAGGGCATTCTTCTCTAGATGGTTTACGTACAAGGGACTTTTTACAGCAAAGCTGTAGCGGAATGTCAGTAGTCTGCCAGGACAACACACATAAAACTTTCCACAGTAAACACATTTACATGGGGGACACACTTGTATAACTACCAATGCAGCTTCCCTGCTAAACCTCCTCATGTAGACAAGTTCCGCTTGTATTTATTTTGACTGCAATTCCACAATAAAATTCTCTCCATCCCACTCCTTTCTATGAAAATTCTTAAAGAAAATAAATTTGATCTTGGAAATCAGCATTACAAATCTAACATGCAAATGAAAAGACACCAACTAAGTAAACAAACCCAAAGCTTGATGTCTTTTGGCAGCACTGACTGCAGCTAAGTTTAAGAGTCTAAACAGGATCTATTCCCACACTCAGCCTCTTCCCTGGGCTAATTCCCAGCCTTCCCTACAAGCACCATTGGGTCTTATGGCAAGAGACTGACAGCCCTTTTGTGCCTTCTGGCCCAGTCACTAAAATTGCTGAAATGAAATTTGTGCAGTTTTTCAAGGGCCAGGGATCAGCTTATTCATGTGTTGATAAAGCGATTACCCAAAGCAGTGCTTATATAACAGGGGATGGAGTCAGGCACTGAGTCCGTGCACCTCCCTCAGGACATGTTCTGAGTTCACTGAATGTCTTGCCACTTACTCAACAGGCCAGGAACAATTTATGGTGATCAACGTTTAGACCATCCCTACCTAGTCCGTGATTTGCACTTTCATGGTTTGTGTGGTCAGTCTGCAAACCATCACTCTCACTTCTACACTCCCAGAGAGAAGCACCCTGTAAGACCCTGCAGTGCACCTATTTATCTCCATCAGGTTCCTTCCTGGGCTTTCCTCAGCCATGTCCCCTCCGGAGAAGTCAAGGCTGGTGAGCACACTACACAACAGCAATCTTCTGATGCATCCCATATGCCTGATGAAAGCACCTCTTGGCTTTGCCTCCAGAATTTTGGAAGGACAGGGTTCACCGCATGCCAAAGAGAATTCATTCCCAAATCAATTGGAATTGTTTGGCAATAGGAAATATTCAGCATCTGTCAGGAAACCAGCTGCTGCATATCAGGCCTCCAAAGTTTGCAACAGCTCCTGTGTCCCCAACAGCTCCTGTGTCCCCAGGCAGTGCGGCAGCAAGAGGCAGAGCACCAACCCAGGAAGGATGATGATTGTCCAATTTGACCAAAAGAGACTTTCACCAGTGCAAAAGCAGGCAAAGGTTTTTGGTTTTGTTTTTTAATTTTCTGTAATAAAAACACGCAGCAGAAGAAATACAAATCAGCCTTCTTAGAACCATGCATCTTTGCAGAGCATGTAGAGGAAGTACTTAAAAGCAGCCAGGCCCTTTACTGGAAGTGACAGGGAAATACCCTGCTATCACTCAGGTTAAAGGAAAGCTTTTACACAGCACATCATACTGAGACAATGAAAATAGCTATTTGACCACGCTGGTGACAGACAAAACTGTGCACTGACCAATTCTACAAGTACATCAATAACAAAGCCATGACAATCTGACAAGAGCTAGGAAACACCAACAGTAAACAAAGAGCCTTCTGCCCATTTGGGAGAACTTAATTCTGCCAAGACCGTGAGTACAGAGAGCTGGCAGCTTTGTTTAGACTAGGGCAAATGGCAGGAGTGAAGGCAAAAGTGCATAACCCTGCGGGAGCTGCTGCTAAAACCATCAGAAACAGACACGTGTTCCTTGCACACAGAACCAGAAGGCAGCTCTGAGGCCCCAGAGCAGAGCACATTCCTGAAAAATGTAGATTTCAATTGGCTGGCCAAAACGTTGAACAATTCCTGTGATCCTGGAGAGCAAACGTGAAATCCTCTTACCTTGCATGAAATAAAACAGCCTGACCTACATGTGCAAATACTGTCTCAGCAGTGAAGAGTTCTCCTAGAGGAGAAATAGTTCCCACCAGCTTTTAGTCTCTCTCACTGATTTTAATGAGCACTTCGACACTCTGATGGACGTTTTTATTAGAAATGTTTTGTACTGCAGACTGTGAAATTCCAGACCTCCCTCACTGACACCGTGTAATAAGGAGAAGGGGTAAGAAAATTTTCATGCTCAACTAGGTCAAATCAGTCTGAATTGCTTTGCCACCTCGCAACTTTTCTGCTGAAGAAGCAGGGAATTTTTCTGGATGAGGACATCGATTTCTGTGGCAAGGCACAGGGCTCACAGACAAATGGTGCAAGCTCAGCCAAGACACAGCAGAAAACTCACGTGTACGGTTTTTCCCTTCAGAACAGAGACCTTGAGTTTAATTCTTCTTGAACTCGCTTCCTGAGAAGAATATAAAAATTAGGCAAAAGCCTGTTATCAGCACTGGAATTCTAATGTTTCCCTTTTCCCCCCGCTCTACATTTCATGTTTTATTTATTTATACTTATTCAAGGTAGATTTAACAAACTTAATGAGAGCAACAGCTCTGAAACAAACTTGCATCATTTTCCCTGGGACTGGCAATAAGAGCTTCAGTGTTGCCCTCTGCACGACCCTTGCCTGTGAAATCCATATTTCTCTTTGCTTTGGCTAGGCCTTGGCAGCTTTATGAGCCCCAAGAGAGGAAAGAAAATAAGGAAAGACTGAGACAAGATAGAATTGCTAAACAGTGAAAGGAAGATGCACAATAGGGGAAAAAGAGGGAACGAGAAAGGGAAAATGGAAGCAGACAGAAGATGCAGCAGGCAGGTAAAAAAATCTGGTTCTAATTTGTCAATTAGAAGTGTGGTCCCATGAGTAAGGATCAGCTGAAAACATCATGGGGGCTGAATCACTGGAGCAAAGGTAGAAAAATTTGAGGAAAAAAAAAGAGAGCAGTCTTAAAATACTGGGGGGGGAGGGGACGGGGAGAGAAAGTTTTTGGCAAGAATATCCATCTGTAAGTGACTCCATGGTCAAGCTCCTGGATCTCAATATCACAACTGTTTGCAGAAAGGGCTGTTATGCGGAGATAAAAAAAAAGTACCCGGGGAAAAGGGAGCTCAGAGCGGCTGTGAAAAGAAAAAAAGATCAATAAGTAAGTTTGCGTGAATGTCCCATCATTTTGAAAGTGTTCCCTCTCTGATGGTTTGTCTACAGACTCAGGTATGGACTTAACAGAACGTGCAACACGTTAGTATGCAACAACCAGGCAAAAATGCCAGATCAGCATCTTCTGCTTTTGCCATTGACTTCAGCCAAAAGAGAATTTACTGTTCGCCAGTAACTGGACAACTTAAAGCAACGATAAATGTCGTCGGGGTAGCAGGAGGGATGATTTCACATGTATATTGGTTTTGGGTTTTTTTTTCAGTTTGATATAAACAATACTAACAAGAGATATGGATCCTGAGCATTACCAGTTTGAGCTGTCAGGCTGCCCAGCTCCCCACATGCTGCTTCTGGAAAAGGCACTGCAGGAAAGGACAGGTAGTTTGCACTTGGGAGTAAAGGCAGGATGGTCTCCCTACTTTGGGCTGCAGTTCAAGCAGTTCAGACTTCCTCCTGCCTGTTAAATAAGCCACTGTTTCCTGGTACTCAAGTGGAAAACCTTGCCTCTGTCAAAATATCTCAATTTAACTGTAGTTCTATTTTTCCTATAGAACCAAGTCATTTGCTAACAGAACTCATCGTGCTCTAGGTGTGGCTTTTAAAATTATTGGCTATATTTTTCTTTTCTGTATTGGTGAGAAGGTAGCACTATTTCCTCGCTAGGCAAACCTGGAAGAAACTCTGGCCTAGGAGACTGCTCTTTGGACACCAGCTGGCATGTGATTTAGCACCACTTGAGCCATCTGCATACAGTCAGTATAGGAAAGAAAGTGCTATCAGGTACAAAACACTTCATTCTGAAGTAGATACTTAACCAAGAACAGGAGCAGAGGTCAGACAAAACATGCCTGAAACTGGTTTACCCCTGACTGTAAAGGAAACACCACCTAATTAGCTCAAACACATTTTCATAATAGTCGTCAAGATAAAGATGAGCTGAATTGTTCATTACACATCACAGTACTGAGCAATGGCTGCATGATCTCCTCCTAACAAGGATTACTTCAGTCTGGAAAAGAGGAGGCTCAGGGGAGACCTCATCGCTCTCTGTAACTACCTGAAGGGAGGTTGTAGTGAGCTGGGGGTCGGCCTCTTCTCTCTTGTAACAGTGACAGGACGAGGGGGAATGGCCTCAAGTTGAGCCAGGGGAGATTTAGGCTGGACATTAGGAAATACTGCTTTTCTGAAAGAGCGGTCAGGCGCTGGAATGGGCTGCCCAGGGAGGTGGTGGAGTCACCGTCCCTGGAGATGTTCAAGAAATGTTTAGATATAGCATTAAGAGACATGGTTTAGTGGGGTTATTGGTGGTAGGTGGATGGTTGGACTAGGTGATCTTGTAGGTCTTTTCCAACCTAGCTAATTCTGATTCTACCCCAAGGAGGAGCTCACCTCGGGTATGGAAGGTCAGCAGAGTGCTAAGTTATCACTGTGCTGATCCCTCTGCAGTCCTACAGAGTGATCCTGTTCCAGCAATGCAGCAGTTGTTTGCACTAGAACACAGTCTTTGGAGAGACTCTGGTGTTCTCAGCCTTCACTATCCCCTGAAGTCACTTCCAGCATAACTTTTGTCATCCGTACACCTACAGCGTGAAGTGGATGCTACAGAAGACAAAACAAAGATGACTGAATTTATCTACATAAAATGAGCCCAGGGACAGTGTGTAGCACTGAGGGAGAGAGGTCATGCACCACTAAATTGACTAAGAAGTTAGAATGACCACATTCCTCTCCTTTTCCCAAAACCAGGTGAACTTGTCTATTCAGATAGCTTAAAAGTTCCCTTGAGCCATGCCCTGACAATGACCGGGAAATTGCTAGTTAGCACAGGTCTAAACAGTGACTTTGGGTGTGCAAAAACTTAAGCAGGATGATTGTGTGGCAGTGATTAGCAAATTGCCTTGCTCTGTTTATCTTACTAGCATATTAACTGCATACCTCTGCTATACATACTAGAAGCATAGAGTACTAACACCTCCATTGTGCCACTAAAGAAAGGTCAGCTCTGGCCATCAGGCTCGGGGCCAGAGAAGCGTTCCCAGCATACCTCATTTAGTATCAATTCCTGCAACTCAGTTTCCGAAATAGCAGATGGAGATGATCCATTTCAGTATCCATAGGTAGGCAAGGGAGAAATAAGGACTCGTAAAAGTGAAGTAACACAGAAAGACTGGTAATAGAGACATAGAAATGTGTACTGGTTTTACATCAGGAGCACTCAGCACTTCAGTACACACCAAAGGGGATGAAAAGATACACGAGAGGGAGCTTCTTAGCCTGGAATATAAGTCAATAACATTAATAAAGACATCTGACTAACAGAGAAAAGACAGAACAGGCCCATTCTACCACACCATCACAATCCTCTCTAAAAAAGCAGTAAGGGAAAACACAAAAGATGTTTTTCCGCAGGGTCTCTTTTCTCCCCCACCTCTCACTAAGGCCATTCTCCATATTTGCAGTTTCTTTCAAAGACAGAAATAATATTTGGCTTCCCTAGCAACTAAGAACAAAGAGACAATAGAAATCCGACAGCGGAATTTATTAAGCTGCATACTACACTAACCCCTTGTATAGGGACAGCAATCAGGCAGAGCAGAATGGCCCCAGAGCAACAGCAGATAGAAAAGCTTTTTGGCTAAAAGCTATTTGCGCTGCTTTGACACAGAGCAGTTGCTTTGACAAACACGCTAGAGAAGGGGATTTACTTTGCAGAGTAACACTTGGAAGGGCTCTTTGCCTCACAGCTGTAGCAGTAACTACATCCACACCGTTTTCCTCCAGCTTATTGTATTACATACCAAAACACAGCGCAGGCCAAAACACTTTCAGGTTCAGCTGCTGCTAAACTTGGTGAGAATCGTGCACATACATGGGCAGCTTGTTTACAGATAAAGGCTGTGATTAGACAACAAAACCTGGGGGCATTCCCCAATCCCTAAGCCTGAGGGCACATCCCAACTGCCTCTCCTCAGAAAAGGTGTTAATCTAAAGTACGTAATTGGCAGTTTGGCTCTCTCTCTCTATATATATATATATATTAATCTTCAGAAAACATAGACTGATGAATATCCCCTCCTACATCATCCTGGTTTGGGACAGGACATGGAACTGCACCCAGGCATTCTAGAGCTCAATCTAATATTAAGCTTTTCTGTTACACTACGAAACACTCCTGAACCTATGCATGCAATCTGTATATTTTGCACATGACACAGAACTGGATGGAGCCCTTGATAGAGCAGATTATTTGGTGAGGTCCACCATTCAGGGGGATCTCAACAGCCTGGAGAAATGGGAATGTCATGAATTCCAATTAAGGGGAGATGCCACGTCTGGCTTATGGGAATGTCTCTATGCATCAGTTAAGGCTGAGGATCAAGAGACTGCGAAGCAGCTAGGTAGAAATGGACCAGGAGGTCCTGGTGGACACCAAGTTAACCACAACTCAGTAACGCATCCTCATAGCAAAGAAGAAGTGGGGAAAATAAAGAAAATGGAGCCAGAGTTTTCTCAGTGGTAACCAGCAAATGGAAAAAGAGGCAATGGGCACAAACTGAAATACCAAAAATTCTATTTAAATATACAAGTTTAAGGGCGGTCATACAAGCAAGGGTGATCAAACACTGGAACAGGTTTCCCAGAGAGGTCATGGAGTCCCTGTGCTTGCATATATTCAAAATCCAATGAGACATGGCCCTGAAAATCCTGCTATAAGTGACCCTGCTCTAAGGAGACAGGTTGGACTTGAAGACCTCAAGAGTCCCTTCCAACTTCAGCTGTTCTGTGATATCAAACCAATTCTCAGCATGCACTGACAAGACCATGTCTCCTTTAAAACGTTCTGAAAGAAAAAAAATAAAAACAAACATTTCTCATGACACCAGTACCATTTCAGCATCATCTCGCTCTGTTCACACAGGCACGCTCCTTAGACTCAGACTGTACTGCAGCAGAGTTCAGGGAAGTAAAAAAAGTCTTTCCCAGGAACACCTCCTGAACAAGAAGCATCACTGACCTTTATAAACAACATTAGCGTTCAGTAAAACTGCTGCTTCAGACAACAGAAGTGGTACTTGGCACACACAGCAGATGCAGAAAGTGCTATAATGAGATCACCTTTCAGAATTTGTTTGGTTTTCTCACCTGAGTTTATTAATTTGATCTACTTCAAAAACTGAATGTGCTACAAGAAAAGAGAATTTGGTAATAACGTTTGAAAGTTTTGTTATGAATTGCACATAATGACTTTATGCCTGGATTTTACTTAACCAGTAACATTCCCTCTATGTATCTTCAGAAAGATAACGCTTTCTGAATTTTGTTCTCCAAGCCTCAACAAATGCCTTCCCAAATTATCGCAAGCAATCTCTCAGCAAAGAGGTGAGAATCACCTGGCCGGTGAAAAGATGATGAAATCAGTTTCTGTTGTTTCCTCTGGAAACATCACCCTCTTAGGGAGTTGCTTTCCACGTCCAGAAGAAAAAACCATGCCAGTGGGATTACAGAAAATGTACTGGCAGATTCAAGCCATCTTGACCCCCGTTCTTCTCCCAACACGGTGCCAAAAGAAGAACCACCTACTTGTGAGGACACGCTGTGTTGGCAGCAGACTCAGCATTTTGAGGTCTGTCACAGAATCCCAGAATTGTAGGGACCTCCAGAGATCACCGAGTCCAACCCCCCTGCAAAGCAGGCTCCCTGCAGCAGGCCGCACTGCTCGGTGTCCAGGTGGGTCTTGAATGTCTCCATAGGAGACTCCACACCCTCCCTGGGCAGCCTGCTGCAGTGCTCCAGCACCTCACTGTGAAGTTCTTACACACACTTGTGCAGAATTTCTTATACTTCAGTTTGTGGCCATTTCCCCTTGTCCTGTCGCCACACATCGCTGAAGAGAGTCTGGCCTCATCCCTTTGCCTCCCACACCTTAGCTATTTATGAACACTGATCAGATCCCCTCTCAGTCTTCTTTTCTCAAGGCTGAACAGACCCAGTTCTCTCAGCCTTTCCTCACATGGGAGATGCTCCAGGCCCTTTATCTTTGTGTTCCTCTGCTGGACTCTTTCCAGGAGATCCCTGTCTTTTTTGTACCAGGGAGCCCAGAACTGGACACAATACTCCAGGTGAGGCCTGACCAGGGCAGAGTAGAGGGGCAGGATCACCTCCCTTGCCCTGCTGGCCACACTCCTGTTAATGCACCCCAGGATGCCATTGGCCTTCTTGGCCACCAGGGCACACTGCTGGCTCATGGCCATCCTGTCACCCACCAGGACCCCCAGGTCCCTCTCTGCAGAGCTCCTCTCCAGCAGCTCATCCCCCAACCTGTACTGATGCATGCAGTTATTCCTCCCTAGGTGCAAGACTACGCTCCTGCACATTGTTTGAGGAAAGGGATTTGTATGTGAGCAACTTGTTCTCGTGGTGAAGATAGTAAAGAGGAGCTAGCAAAGAGTGTCCTCCCATCTTCCTCCCCACTCCAAATCAGAAATCATGAGGTGGAATGAGAAACGGTTCAGAGAATGGTGTTAAGTTACAACTAACCCCTTCCAGCTGGAAGAGAAATAACTGAGAGGTGCAACAGACCAAGCAGAAGCTGAAATGGAGAAAAAACTGAAAGCATTGTATCTTCCTATTAAAAAAAAAAATGGGTTTGGGGGGACATCAAACAAGGTAAAAAGAAGGTTACCCTCTGTGAAGGTGAACAGTGGCACTTACTGGCAGTGCCCTGATGCAGGTCTCAAATATGTACACAGAGTAAAAAAAGGCACAAGATCAATGAATATGAGAAAAATCCATCAAGAAATAGTGAACTCACACACAAATCTTGATTTTAACGGTCCCTGAGCTCAAAGGATGATCAGAATAAAATGGATTGATCAGAGGTGTTACTGAGCTTCAGCCACTCACTAGATCTGATTTGATCTTTCCCAGATATCAGTGAAGCAATACCGATTCTGCTTGCCTTGTTCCTACATCCTACAGAAAAACCCTAACGCTGGTTGGCCCTTCAATTCACGCAGGTATATGCTTGTCGTGGTTTTGTGGTTTATTATCAGTATGCCATATCATAACATCATGCAGTGCACTGGCAGTTAAAGAGTAAATGCTGCAGCTCCGGTCTCGGAAGAGATGACAGAACCACGATTCCCAGCAGACTTCACTTTTTCATCTTCCAGGGAGAGGGAAAAATAAAACTGACTGCAAGTCACAAGAGTATCCTCTTCCCTCCCTGGCAGATCAGAGTAAGAACTCTGGTTTTCAGAAAACTCTCTCTAATTTATTTATTAGCTTCAATCCCAATTAACTTGTATTTTTGCTATTATAATTACTAAACTAAGTTTGTTTTCCTCCTCAGATCACTTCCGCTGTTTTTATTTTCCCTTTCATTCCCTTTCCCCCCTTTTGGGGCCTGTGGGCCTGCTGTCCCCTTGTCTGGGCACAAATCTAGAGATAAAACCATGACAGTGCTCTTGCATTATATCTCTGCAGCAACTATAAAGAGAGCCAAGAACGAGCATCTCAGATCAGAAATCTCAGAGATGAGCAGACTCAGAGCAGAGCAGAGTACTCTCATCCCTACCTTATACTGCGTTTTACTCTCCAGCTACCCAACGTGTCAGAAGACAACCAGTAAAAAGAGTATTTGAATTATCTGGAAATAAGTCATTAGGCAACAGGTTCTTAGTAGAAAAATCAGTAGGCTACTCCTCCTAGCAGACAAGTAAATAGTGGAAGGGAATGCATCTGTCAAAATCACACGAAGATTGGCTGCTGCAGAGAACACTGCCTTCAGCATTGGATGGCATGTTTATTAACCAAGTCCATCAATCTGCTTACAGTATCTGCCCTGTTTCCACAGCCTGGAGCTGTGGTCCTGAGGTGGATTGTATTAAGTAGGGTAAAAGAGAGGAGGGAGAAGTGAAACAAGAGAACGCTAGAGAGCAAGGAGATGAAAGACACACAGGAAGGCGCTGGATTAATGGACAAGCATTTATGTCATGATCAGCTAACGTACAGAGACTAGCATGCAAGGTATTTTCTAATTTAAAAAAAGTCCTCTTAGCTACAGTGTGATGTACAGAAGATAAAACAGGCAAATGTCTAGGAAGCTGTCACTCCATCTTTCCTTCGCTATTTCTCACCCTAGAGGTAGGAGGGGAGTAAGCCAGGAGAAAGGTCGGGGATAGAAACAACAGTGGGGAATTGGCAGAATGCCTCCGGCTCTGTGAAGCAGAACTGTCCCTCCCAGAGGATAAAACAAGGGCATAAAGCTTGAGTTTCCACAACCACCACCTTACAAAGGAGAGAAATTTCTTGGATACTATTTCAGTATAGACATTACTTTCCCTGAATTCAGAAACAACAGAACAGTCACATCTTGGCTAAGCAGTGGGAAGCAACACCAACATTCTGCTACATAACGTTTGTAAAGGCAGAGGGATCAAGCAGAACTATCCCCCAAAGAAAAACAGAGGATCTAGGTGGGAAAGAAACCTTCCTCGGTGCTGGAGAGGGTAAGGCAGCAAGGACTGAGTGCCAAAAACAAACTAATAATTCCAAAGAGCAGTGCTTTCAAGAACTTAGTGGCTCTCTTAGATCTCATGACACTGAAATAATTCCTACTAGCATTCCCTGTTTCCTAAAAGAAAAAAGCAAAAATGAGAGGCTTCTGGAACATTTAACTCAGCAGATCCATTTGTGAGCAATAGCTGAAAGAGACTGACTGCCTACTTGGACCTTCATATACAGCTATTGATCCAGGGACTTCCAAAATCAATAGTAATTTGAAGAGTCTTTCAAAAACCTGTTCAACCCCAGACAAAATAGCCAGTTTTTTTTTTTTAAACACCTATTTCTTTCTGTCAAGGCACAAGATTTGCTAGCAGTGCAATGGAGTTACAATTCACTTATGCTTGACATAGCCTCTGCATCAAGATGTTTTCCACTTGAGTTAGATGCAGATGGGAACAAGTGGGTCTCAGCAGTCTCGGCATAGCTGAGACACGTGGCAGACAAGACACACAGCTATCATCAGGTTCTTATGGTCATATCAATCTCTCACCTAGTTCTCAACCAAAATAAGAAGAGAAGATTAAGGGGTACAGCATTCCCAAAAACTGCTGGAGATCGGTGTCTTACAGCCAGCCTCCCAAAAGCAGAAGGAAGGCCTGTACTGTCTGTCTTTGGGTCTACATATGAAGCATGAGATTTTCACACCCTGGAAATGGATCCAAGTACCTGGAGAAGCAAGGGCACTCTTCTTTACAGAGAAGAAGTGTTTTAAACAAGATTGTATGGGCAGGAGATGAATTATCTGATTCCTTTAGGTCGGTTCTCATTTATTTCTGTAACTGTGTCTGTTCACAATAACCCCGTGAACAGAGGACAAACAGAAATAGCAGATCTCACAGGGGTATCCTAGTTCTATCAGTATTCCATATCATGGCATCGTGCTGCAGGCTGCCTGATGCGTAAGCACAGCGCTGGGTGTGCTTCCTGGCACTGTACTTTGGAGCAGACTCGGCCATTTCACATGAGTCCCAGCTCTAGGAGACGTGATCTCCCGATGCCGGGGCAGGGGGAAGTTGTCTCGTCTTTTCCAGGAGGCCAGCCGTGGAGGGCCTGCCCAAAATGACTCTGACTGACCCTCTCTCTCTCCCCTCCAGTTTGTTTTCGGTTTGTCTGATTTATTGTTCTTAATCATTCTGTATTATCTCACATTCCTTTTAATAAATTAGTTTCTACCACCTCAATCAGGTTTCTTCCTCTTCCTCCCCTCCCCTTCTCCCAAGGGGAAGGAGGGGTGTTGCGTGATTAACTCCTCAAACTGCAACAGGGGAAACAAAACAGAGGTAATTGTTAAGAAAAAAAAAACGCTCTCAACATTCTGCCGTGATTCCAAGTCATAAATATCAGGGAAACCCAGGGAAGCTGGAACTTTTGGAAATGCTTAACTAACTTGCGTATCGCTGGAAAGAGTAACATTGACTCCTTATCCACTGGAAACAGTGAGAATTAAGGGGAAGAGAGAACGACCAATCATTAACGAAATTCCCACTCTATACATAAAGTGGGCTTGACCGTTCTGATATTTCCTATCCCCAAGCTCCTTCTGTGAGCTGGTGGAAATCTTATTGAAGCAGCCGGCTGTACTCTCGCTCTGTACCTCAGATGGACAAAAGCAACAGCATGATGGAGTTCTACTCTTCACGCAATCACCAGCATATGCAGTCTTACCAACACAGAAAAAAAAACTTCCTTGTTCAATATCTGCTGTGTTCAAGTAAGAGCCTAAGGATGATGAAGACAGTACCAAAGGACAGGTGGCTCCCTGATCAGCGTGCCTCCTAACAAACCAGTGCCCAGGAACTTTGATCAACCATTGTGCTCAAGATGGTGTGGCTGTCTTTTTTCTCTCTTTAACCAAAATTAAACCCTGAAACTAGGAGACATCTATCACTTAAACCCATTTTGAGGTTCTCATGCCACCCTCAGCCTTAAAAATCTCCAAATCCTAGTTCATAAGCACCACAACACACAGAATTCTGAAGCAGGCAACTCCCAAGCATAATTTCTGCATTGTTCAAGATCCCCTCGAGATGGTATTGTGGAATCTCTGTTCTTGGTGACACTCAAAACTCAGCTGAACAACTTTAGAACTGTTGTGGTCACAAATTTGTTCCAGCTCCGGTAAGGCATTTGGAGATACTTTACTTTACGCTGAAATGCTCCCAACTTCAGCAGCCAAAGGACTGATGATTCTTTTTTAAAAAAAAAAAACAACAACAAATGCTGGGCTGCATGTACAGGCAGAGCCATGCTCTACAATTGCTTCTGCAGAACAACAATTATTTCCTGACACAGTGTCCTTTGCCTTCTCTTTCCTCAATCAATTTTAATTAAAGGCTAATAACCCTTCAGAAAAAGAGTTTTAATCTATAAATCCTTAACATTGTATTTCATATTGCACCTTCCACTGCTTTGAGGGAAAAGGCACATAACACTTCACATTGGAAGCATCTCAATGGTAACAATAAGTGCTTCTGTTCCAGGGAATGGCATATTGACTGGGAATGGGCCAGGACAACAAACTGAGATGACAGGCTTTGCCTACTGTGGAAGTATTAAATCTCAGCTCCTAGTGGAACTACCATCTTTCTCCAACCCTTAACCACAAAATTTAAATGACCTGCGGCCACAAGGAAACATGGGAGAAACCAGCGTAAGCCCCATTCAGCCTGGAGGATGGGGAAGGGCATCTTCTAGACAGGTCCTAAAAGTAAGTGTAACACCATGCATGTCTCAGGGACTGGAAGAGAAGTGGGTCTACAGAACGGTGAAGCGTACAGCAATGTACTCAGAATAATTCTGGCATGGATTCTCTCAAGAAGCCTTTGTACATCAGCACACTGAAGACAATTCTCTCATTAAGATTAAAGCGAGGAGTCAGCCCCAACCAGTGCATTGCCATCACGGACCAGGGGACCCACTAGCATCAGAGGTTCCAACCTGGCATTTAACATTCACTCTCATTCAAGGAGAGGTGCTTTTTAAGCATTTGCCTAGCCCTTCTAAAAACAGCACTGTGACTCTTAATTCTAAGCAGCTGCCATTAATTTAAGACCTATAAGGGACGAGCTGCCATGTCCCCACTCCTCTGAACTACATGTCCTGGACAGAGCAAGAGATGAGCTCACAGAGGAGGAGAAGCCACTACCAAGCAACTCCATCATGAGGCATAGGCAATTCCATGGATGAAAGCCCATAATGCTGGTATCAGACTCTTGACACCTCGTTAGAAGTGCACAGTGGAAAGGAGATTAATCCACTTTGGGATTTAAAAAAAAAAAAAGAGAGAGAAAAAAGAGAAAAGAATAACAATAACACTGTCAAAACACATATTCAGAGTTCATTTATCTCCGACTTCTTTGTCCTTAATCTATTTTCAGGAAAGTAGTCCCCCAATATAAATAAACCAAAAGGTTTATGAAGGGAACAAGTAAAAGAAACAGGAGAAAGAGATTATTCCTTAAATCCATAGATAGAACAAGGGATATTTATCATTATACCATAAATTTCCCCCAAACATCCATTTTATTACTAAGACTAGCAAAGTTCACTGGCGTTCTTGGCTACTGATGGAAACAATGTAACTGGCACACGGGTTGCTTTTAATTAGCATACCTGTTCAAAGGAAAATGCTCACCTACCAAGCTGTGATGATAAATAACTGTTCCTTTGCCCTGGTCTAGATGCACCCTACCTGATCCCAGTGGCAGGAAGATGATGCAGCAGCAGAGAAGGAGCAGGCAGTACCCGTACCTCTCACTGCAATCTTTTACCTAGGCTTTTCCCAGGATGAAAACTGGAATGGCAAAAAGAAAATAGAACTAAGAGGCAAAGGAGGAATAAGAGAAGATAAGGGAAACTGGCCTGCTTGCAAATGTAAAAGCCTTACATTTCACTGGCAGTGAATAGACTCATTCCTCACTTTAGGCAAAGGACACAGAGATAGAATTTTCTCTCTAACATCTGTCTCCCGTACCTATGAAGACAAAGGATGATTCATGGCTGAGATTTCCACTTTTTTTTTTTAAACTCCCACATATGCCTGACACATGAAGTCCTTGAACCACAATTCTGATAGACCAACTCAGTGGGTTGTCAAAGGTGAAGAGAACAAGGAGCTGAACTGGGTGGTCAGGCTCTCATTCCTTGCACAGATAATGCAAAGAGATTTAGAGCCACTGCTAAATCAGGCAGCAAAGACAGGGGAGCCCAATTCATACCTTCAAATCCACCACAATCAGCAAGCAAAGAAGAAAAGGAAGTGCTTTTGTTTCTCCGCAGAAATGGACAGCTTGCATGAGGTAATAAATGATGCTTAAATGGACAACAGAGGGGGAAAGAATTCTGCCTGTAACACTACAGCTCTGTACATCACTTACATACAAAGGGGTTTGTGGCTTCAGATATTCACTGTTCTTGTAATATATAACACCAGGGATGTAATATTTACAGGTTTTAGGAACAGTCTCCATAGCAGCATCACTGGTCTTCTTGAAAGCTCTCACCAATAAGGGAATTTCACAAAGGCTCTTAGGAAGGGGAATTTGCAGGGGATTAGGATTAAGCCAGTTTCAGTTACTTAAAAGCTAACTTTGGCCTAGGGAATTAAGGTTGGGATACCTAATTATTTGACTTGCTTTTGCTCATATCTTTCACTACTGAACTTCAGAGCGTGCTAAAAGACAGAAGTAAGAAGCCAGACCTTCTGCAGCCACTGCCTGAAAGAATGTAGCATGGCTGGAGAAAAAAAATAAAGTAAAAATAAAAATCCATCTGGGAGTGCTCTCACGCAGCCAGCTGCACATGAACCCCAAGACCAGGGAATAGACCTGGGTCACTCCCAGGGTATGAACACTTTGAGGCCAAGGGAGAAATGAAGATCGGTCTGCAACACTTGTGTATGGAGGCGTGCAGAGGGTCCCTGGAACATGATCACCAAAGAGACCATGGGAGCGCAAAACAGACCATCCTAGCTTCTCCTGAGATGCAGTGTACTCCCTTACAAGATTTTCTTTCAAAACCCAAATTTTCTCTCTTCTGCTGTGTGTACAATGATAAGTGCCCTTTTAGTTGAAATTAACCTCAAAGAAATTCATTGCACTCTTGCAAAACAGCTTACCATCACAAAGTCAAAGCTTAACTCAGAAAGGTTCCTAACCTCATAAACCATGAGCTCCTGACAAAGGAAGAGCCACAAGACTTATAATTCAGCTCTTTTCAAGAGCAGCCTCTGCAGTGCATCAGTACCCGTGTCACTCTGGCACAACACAACCACAGCTCAAGGATCTAAAACTTAACAGAGCTGTTCAGTTCCAGAGCCTTGTAAGTAGTAATACATGGACTAAAAGGACAGACAAACACTGATCAAGTGCTGAATTCAAGACCCACAGTCTTTCCTAGCATTAGACACTATCTCAGTCAGGACCTAGTGCTGCTAGGTCATTTAGGTCTTTATCCATCTGGCCTTCAATTCAGGCAAGATACATGGAAATACTAACTTGATTTTAAAAAACAAATCATGTATTCTTTCTTGGGCCTCGGGCTGCACAGACCTGCACTGGTCTGAAGCACTGAATTACCATTGCTGCCATGCTAAGCAAACTCTACTGCTTCACTACCCAAACAGGGGTTAACACAGATGAATCTGATACCTGTGTTGACACAAGAACGGCCACGCCCAACACCAGCATTTTATCTCCATGAGAGTGATACCAGCTACCACCATGCAAAGTACAGCCACCTCCTCCATATTGGCACTACACAAAATTTTACTGAAAAAAGTTAGGAGCTAAATGCCAGTACTTCCTCTTAAGTTTATTACAGTATTGGTTAAATTTTCCTTAGCTAGATAGAACTACACTGCAGCATCTTCTTCCACGCAAATTTAACCAAGGCTATCAGCATCTGGCTGATCATCTTCAGAAACACCCATATGCCAGGATACCTCTGGTGTCCCATACTCCCTCTCTGCCTTCCACAGTGAGGGGTTCAAGACTCCCTGGGGAGACTGTGGAGGGAAAAAAGGAGGGAAGAAGACAGTAGAATTTTATCAGAGAAACCTCCAAACAATCCTAGGCACAGCCCAACAGGGAACATGCATTCGTTCCCATCATTAGATGTAGTATGAGGTTGTTTTAGTCTTGTACTAACTAGAAATACATTCAAAAGTGGGGAACGAAATAGGAAAAATGCCAGACAGGTAACATGCTGTGATTTTTCATTCCACGTGAAAAAGAAGAAACCCTGCACAGCTGTTTTGCTTATCACACCACACAGGTAAAATCTCCCAGATAGAATCTCAGCAGTTTCTCCCCATACTGGCCTCCTCCAGCATTCTATTCCCACCTCCAGGCTCTGTTATTTGTCTAGCAGACAGCAGGTGAGATCGGCTGTGTGGTCTCAATAAAACTGTAATATTTAGCCCAAACTTGCCTGCCTGATCCTTCTGCCTAAAAAAAAAAAAAAAAAGAAACAAATCAGCTTTCAGCCTTGTTTACATGGGTGCTTAAAGCATACCAGTTTGGATAGCAGCAGATCAAGAACTCTTCACAAGCAGGGTGAAAGATGTGCTGCCCTAACTGCTACAGAACATGGGTGCAATTTAACATGGGAACCATTCAGATGCAACTGTTCTGCCATTCTCGTTTCACTAGTCTTCCACAGGAGCTCAAAGGCAAACACAGTATAGGCAGGGCACAAGTGAAGTACAAGAATATTTTATACAGCAAGCTAGCCCACCTCCCTGACTACAGGCTGAGAGACCTAGAAAACATTTAAAACCAACAAAGCTACTTCTAAGGGTCAGGATACAAAGAAAAATGCATTAGTTCCACATTTCCAAACTTCTTTTCATCATGATTTTGTTTTGAATGAGGGTGTTTCTCAACTCCCAAAACAAGGTTCTAGAGTAGCTATGAAGTTAGCAGTCAGAGCAGATAAATGAGCTGCTATCGAAGTCCTTGGGCTGCCCTACACAGGACTGATACACACCCAGGAATTCCCTACCCTGGGCAATTGCCTAACAACTGCCCTTCTATAGTGGATATCAGCTAACATCTCATTCACCAAAGGAAGATTTCAGAGGATTGAAAACCTTCAGCTGGGCCTTTAAGCACTTACAAGGCTTCCAGCTTCCAGTTGAGTATCTAAGCAGAAAGGGTATTATGGAAAAAGGAGGACTGAGGAGAAAGAGTTGTTATCACCGATTACGAAAAATGCCTAAAGATATTCAAAGACAAAAGCCTCAAAATATTTCATGATGTACAGCTGCGTGTTCTGTCCAGCCCCGGCCAATATGTCTCAATAAACAAACTCCCTCATACCTCCTTTGAAATACCAGTCTCATGTGAGTCGCTATTTTCCATACATCAAATTAAAATAATTACCTGAAGAATGGTGAATAAACACCTTCTTAGATACGAATCATAGAATCCTTAGAGTTGGAAGGGACCTTCAAAGGTCATCCAATCCAACTCCCTACAATGCACAGGGACACCACAGCTAGATCAGGTTGCCCAGGGCCTGATCCAGCCTGGCCTTGAAAGTCTCCAGGGATGGGGCATCCACCACATCGCTGGGCAACATGTGCCAGTGCCTCACCACCCTCACTTTTTCCTTATATCCCACCTAAATCTACCCTCTTTAACCATTTCCCCTTGCTCTATCACCACAGACCCTGCTAAAGAATCTGTCCCCTTTCCTGTAGCTCTCCTCTAAATATTGAAAGGCCTCTTATCAGGTCACCTCGCAGCCTTCTCTTCTCCAGGCTGCACAGCCTCAGCTCTCCCAGCCTGTCCTTGCAGGAGAGGTGTTCCATCCCTTGGATCATTTTTGTGGCCCTCCTCTGGACATGCTCCAACAGCTCCATGTCTCTCCTGTACTGAGGACTCTGCACCTGGACACAGTACTCCAGGTGCCTCCTCACCAGTGCAGAGTAGAGGGGCAGATCCCCTCCCTCGCTCTACTGTCCACACTGCTTTGGATGTAGCCCAGGATATGGTTGGCCTTCCGGGCTGCAAGAGCACATTGCTGGCTCACATCCAGCTGCCATCCATCAACACCCCAAGGTCTTCTTCAGCAGGGCTGCACCCAATCTTTTAATCCCAAACATTATGTGCTTGGATTTGTTGAACCGCACGAGGTTCACCTGGGCCCACTGCTCAAGCCTGTCTAGGTCCCTCTGGATGGCATCCCATCCCTCTGGTGTGTTGGCCATCAGCTTAATACCATTCTTTCTTGTTCATGCACAGAAACCAGGATAGTCCAATGTGAATGACTCACCAGCAAGTTGTTTAACATTTACCAAAGACTCAAACATGGATGACTGAGTAGCTTGTTTGAAATGCGAATTACATTGATTTGTAAGTGAAGGAAAGATCAGAGAACTCTATTAGTATTTCCTCTGGCCAGCTGCACGGTTTCCCAATTAAAAGGGAAGGAGAATTTTGTCTTTGTTATTTTTCCCCTCTGTCACTACTAGAGTTTTTAAGTAGATTTTATGAAATGTTCAGATGCAAAGCAGACGTCACTTCCTCCTTGCATATCCCTGAAGGAATTTGGTGCTGTTTTCACATGGGCTGTCTCCCAGGATCGGGGGGATATCCAATTTCCCATTCAAAATGCAGGCAATAGAAAAAGCTAAAAGGCAGGTTTTTGTGGATTTCTCCTCTATCTCATGCCCAAACCTGTAACACGAATGAGGCTTGTGGTAGCTTTGTCCTCCCTTTTTAATAACCACTTCATTTACTATTCACAAAAGCCAGTCTTCTTCCCCTGTTGCGACCTCCTAATAAGATTCCCCTAACATCACTGAAGCCTAATTGTCCTCAGGGGCTGGGTTATTCAGGAAACAAGAAGGTTTGGATTACACAGCTATTCCTGCTGGCATTCAAAGCCACTGCACCCTCCACATGCAGCTCAGCTCTTCAGCGGTGAAAGGTCCTGCAGCCCCGCCACTTCTCATGTGGGACACGTAGAACAGCAACACGCTTTCCTTCCCTGCCCAGTTTATACCCTTTATTTCTAAAGTGGGCAAGAGAAATCCTGCAGATGAGTAGCTAAAATTCTTCCATGCCAACATAACCTTTCTCATTTGGAATAACTCATCTGTCACATTGGATTTCACAACTGCCATCCTCCACTCTGTGGAAATGCAGTCTCCTTACACTCAGGTCAGACCTCAGGTATATCCACAGAGGAAAAGGATCTGCTTTCTATATGGTCTCTGATCCACCATGGTCTGAGGGCTTTGCTAATTCTAGTTTCACCTCAGTAATCGTAGTTTCATTTTACCACATGCCATGCTGCATAGAAAGTGATGTGTTAGTCACACCCTCCGTTCAAACAGATCAACGGCAATAGCAAGGGCTGGGCTCAGGCTGCTCTAAGCAACTTCTAGAAGACTAATAAAACCCTGTCCCCCCCAGGTCCTTGAAACTCCTAAGCACATCATCTTGGCTCAATGTCTTCTGTGCAACAGGCACTACAGTCCTGTCGTCTGAGGAACCTGGAGTAAGCCTGTTTCTTTGAAAATCTCTGCCTTCCCGTTCTGTTCCCTCTCAAACTACACTGTGACTTCCGCTGTTTTGTGTAGCAGCTGAAAACCTGCTCTGCTTTGGTTGTTGTTGTTTTTAAGTGCTCCAACATTATTATTTTTTCCCTAAGGGAAGACTCTTCATTATTCCTCATCCTCATACTTACGAGGACAGGCTCAGAGATCTGGAGCTGTTCAGTCTGGAGAAGAGAAGGCTCCAAGGTGACCTTATAGCAACCGTTCAATATCTAAAGGGGAGCTAGAGGAAAGAAGAGGACAGACTCTTTAGCAGGTTCTGTGGTGTCAGAACAAGGGGAAATGGTTTCAAGCTAAAAGAGGGCAGATTTTGGTTAGATATAAGGAAAAAGTCTTTCACAGTGAGGGTGGTGAGGCACTGGCACGTGTTGCCCAGTGATGTGGTGGATGCCCCATCCCAGAAGACCTTCAAGGCCAGGCTGGATCAGGCCCTGGGCAACCTGATCTAGCTGTGGTGTCCCTGTGCACTGCAGGGAGTTGGACTAGATGGCCTTCAGAGATCTCTCCCAACTCTAAGGATTCTATGATTCAGATGTACTGGATAAACCAAACGGAGGATATTTCTCACCCCTGTAAGCACAGGGTGTAATTCAGTCCTGCCATCTGACTCAGAGCAGACAGCCCAGGCAATGGCAGAAGGAGAGGGGATACAGTAAAACAACTCACTACGGTTTCATCAAAGTGCCAGTCTTCTGAACTGCTGACATTATTCTACTGACCTAACCATCAGGTCATGAATTCACTTTCCAACATTGCTTTTACATGACTGAGATTCAGAATGGTTTAGGCTGGAAGGGACCTTTACGATCACCTAATTTCAATCCCCCTGCTATAGGCAGGGACACCTCCCTCTAGACCAGGTTGCTCAAAGCCCAAACCAGCCCGGCCCTGAATGCTTCCAGGGAGGGGACATCCACAACCTCTCTGGGCAACCTGTTCCAGTGCCTCACCATCCTCACAGTAAAGAATTTCTTCCTAATACCTAGTCTAAATTCACTCTCTTCCAGTTTAAACCTGTTTCCCCTTGTCCTGTCACTACCTGCCATTATAAGAATTCCCTTCCCAGCTTTCCTGTAGGCCCCTTCAGGTACTGCAGGCTGCTATAAGGTCTCCTCGGACCCTTCTCTTCTCCAGGATGAAGAGCCCCAGCTCTATCAGCCTGTCCTTGTAGGGGAGGTAGCTCTAGCCCTTTGATCATCTTCGTGGCCCTCCTCTGGACCTGCTCCAACAGCTCAATGTCTGTTTTGTGCTGGGGGCCCCAGAACTGGACCCAGCACTTCACGTGTGATCTCAAAAGAGCAGAATCACCTCCCTCAACCTCCTGATCACACTTCTCTTGATGCAACTCAGGATACCATTGGTCTTCTGGGCTACAAGCATTTGGGGATTAATATGCCAAAAATCTATGGTGAATAATGAAATCCAGGAAGAGTTACAGCTGAGAAAGAATTCAGCACTTGAAAGCATCACCTGCATGCTAAAGCATTCTCACATGCCAGAAAGTAACATTAAAAAACATTTATATTGGCACTAACAAGAGCAGGTCTCTCTTTTCTTTTTTTTAACTGAAAGCAAAAGCACATCTTGATTTCTGGATTACTCATCTTCAGAAAAAGGGTTCTAAGTGTTTCCAACAGCATGAAGTTGTGCGTTTACTTGATCTCATTCTCTCTAGATGGATTATTATTGGGTAACGTTTGGTCTAACCTCAAAAACAAATTCACAACTCCAGCTGGATATATCTGAACACTTCTGTCTACAAAAGCAAGTTGTTTTTCAACCTGACGTATCACCTTTTATAATCTTCACTACTGATTTTATTGTAAAAAAAAATCCTAGATGACTTAAAAGTTCTGTGACCAAAGGCACCTACCTGTCTTAGATTATTAATATTGAATGAAATGAAAAAAAACAACTGTGTACTATTTATTCTTTATCACTCTTCCTCTAAAACTAAAAAAAGACTTTTTGAACAGAAGTTCCCAAGTTGTTTTTTCTTTGAAAATCCATCTTATTTGTAATTCCACGTCTAAGAACTGGAAAAGCAAAAATACCTCACAGAAAAAAAGAACTAGTAGAACTTGTTTACATTTTTATTTAAACCAAAAACTATGAACATTTCTTGGTGTTATGTTTTAAAGCAAGGTGTTTTCCCTCCACCAGAGGAGAAAAACAGTAGCTGACATTTTTGACTAGCCATTTGCTAGATAGCTTTGAACCATTTGATAGGTTCTTAAGGCTGAAGTGAAGCCATGGTCTGTTTCAAGAAGCAAAATTTTTCATGAATGTTTGCTAAGAAGTCTAGCCCTGAACCACAGCATTTGTTACAAGTATAATTCCATTCTGAGAAACTTCAGAGTGCACTCATATTCCTTTTTCTTTTTTAAATTTATATATATATATAAAACCTCCCAATAGTCAAAGGAAGACATCAGTGCACGCATGCACACATGCTGAATTTTTCCATCTCAGATCTCACCCAGAATCATAGTGCACACATGCACAGCCAGTTCTTCCCTGGGAAGGAAGAACATTTTCCATACAAAAAAAGCCCTACTCTCCCCCAAACACCGCAGGAAAGCACATTCAGGTAAACCAGGGATGGAGGAGAAGCAGTCAGAAAAGGGGAAAAGCAAGGAGGAAGGACTCTACTACTGACAGAAGGGCAGCACAGCAGCTCCTTGACCCATGAAGGGCTTCACCTCTTTCAGAACTTTCTTTTGAAAGCTGGTCAGGGCCAAAAGATAACAGTCTATTCAGATCCCATATGCACCAAGTCTCTTCAGTATACATTTTCTTAATCAATAAAGACTAAATTCTAGCCTCATATCCAAGCGTGCAACCTGAGATTTCAAAGTCAAGCAGTGCTATTAAGCCTGTTTACCCAGACCTCCACCGTAACATAGGTCTTAGGTATTCACACAGCAGAGCTTTCACAAAAGCTCAGTAACTTCTTTTTGAAGTATTCACTGAGTAAACTTCTGCATTTTGGATTTTAAAGAATAAGCAAAAATCCATGGCATCTCTTCATAAGCTACACTAATAGTTAATTACCTTCCTCGTTAAATGCTCATGTCTTGTTTCCAGTAAGCATTACCCACAGCTGGATACAGGCCCAGGCTGAGGTAAACGAAGTACTATTTTTCTCCTCTCAGTTCCTTTTGCTACACTTCTGGAATACAAAATCAGATTCACTAAAGGTAATTGAGCTGTTGACAAATCTTCCCAGCCAGGGACATAGAATTAGCGTTGCTAACCTTCATGATTTAAACTACAAGCCCAATAGTAATTAGCATTTTTCTTGGAGCTCCATCTCCTGGAAACAGGCCATTATGAGAGAATCCCTACCTTAGATACTTTTAGAGTAAATCATAGACCCTGTGAAAAAATGCAGAAGTGGCTCAAGTGCCCCTATCAGGTGAATGAGAATGACTTAACTCTAACTTTACTTACTCCTTCAAGATTAATCATTATTGTTACAGCAGATACCACGACTTGCAACTGAGTTTGAAGGAAGGGACAGAAGAGCTGAGAATATCAAAAGAAATCAAAAGAGTCCTTCTCCTGGACCTGACAGGATAATAGATGAACTTTGAGGTTTGGATGGTCACAATCAGCAGAAATAGCACGTGCAAAGTTCGTCGGCTTTGCTTTTAACTTTGACAGATCTAGTATCAACTCCAAGCACTGAAAAAGCCTAAAGTTTTGGATATTTCTCTTGGACAATAGAAATCTTCTATGGCTAAGAGGACCTACAAAGATACCTATACACAATACAAGCTGAGACACTGAAAGCTCACTTGAGAAGCACGCTCCTGATCCGAACACACCACGATAGATGCATATCCTGAAGTTGTCCTAATACAAAAGAGCAAGTGATGGCCCAGGACCTGCAAGTTCTCCATAGTAACTGAGAAAATATGACTACTATGAACTCCCACTGCCTACTATTCAGTGCTAATTTGATTGTATTACTTTATAATTAGTAATAATTTATTATTTTAGTTGAATTTAAGTATGTTTAACTGAAGTCAACCAAGAACTAATTGAAGCTTTCCTTGAATGCTCTTCCTAGTGTATCATGAAACCAAGGCAGACAGCTTTTACAGCTATGAACAGTGCCCTAATCATTTTAAAAGGGCAGCACCACACTGAACTGCAAGAGCATACAGGATGTTCAGCTTCCACATTCCCCACGTTTTCCTTCTGAATCTGCACTGCCAGTGTTTGTCTTTAAGTTCAACTTGCCTTAAAGATAACGTAGAGACCCCAAGTCCTCACACCGCACAGGGTTAAGCTAGGACACTTCAATTCATCGCCCACTGCGCTCAGACAAACAAGCCCACATCCCCCTCCCAAGGAAGGCGAGAACCCTCAACTCTGAGGATGACTCCATAGTAGTAGTGGCAGTTGACACCCTCTTCCGTTAACAAAAGGACATTTTGCAGTTACTGAAGTAACCACAGAAGGATTTTTCTCCAGGAACTCAGCCTCCGTTGCTCAGTCAGAGAGAAATACCAGTTCACAGATAGCAAATTTTTGCTTTATTTTTGACTATTCAATTGAAATTTCTATTCACAGATCCTTGCTGCTATTCTACAGCAGCTAGTGCCCTACAGAAGATCTGAAAATCCCCTAGCACTTCCTCAGGGACTCTTCACTCATCTGACAATCCCCTTGATAATTCCAGGTATTCAAATAGCATCCTCTAAAGGCCATTGCTGCTTGCTATCGAATATGTATCCTATAAAAGCTTTAATTGTTCTTAGGTTGTTAACCATTCTTCCCCTTTATCTCAAAAATATAGGCCACGTGAGAAATAGTTAGCTCCCGTCTGTGGTGCCTCTTCAGCAATGGTGTCAAATAAGAGTCCGCAACAAATATAGAGAAGTCTACCTAATTTACATGTGCACTTCAAAAGCTTCACTTAACCCTATTAGAAACTTAAAAAAATGTTAATATTTAACTTTACATCTACACGTTTTATAAGTTTATTTTCCTTTGGCTTCCTTTGGTTCCAAAAGTGATTTTTGTGTGTGAAAGTTTAAAAAGAAATGCATTCAAAGCGGAATCCAACATGTTTTGGCTGAGCTACTGCTCTGTTCTTAAAATCACAGTTCCTTAAAAACATCCAGATACATGCTCAGATTAAACATTTCCAGAAAATCATTAAATATTTTTAGCCTCAGCCTCCCCTACAATGGCAGCTGGCACTATAAACATCTCAAAACAAGCAGAAATTCAGGATTACTTCTAAAAGAATAAAAGAATATCTCCTTCTCCTACAACTTTCAGCTCGTATCAACGTCTCGATTTGTAAATGGGAAATCACAGAATCACAGAATTGTAGGGGCTGGAAGGTACCTCTAGAGAACACAAAGTCCAACTGCTCTGCAAAGCAGGTTCCCCACTGCAGGTTACACAAGGAGGTGTCCAGATGGGTCTTGAATATCTCTAGTGAAGGAAACCCCACTACCTCTCTGGGTAGCCTGCTCCAGAGCACCATTTCTCTGACAATGCTAGTGTGGAATGACAGTCTCCAGCTACACCTGAATAAGATGGCATTTTAAACTCTGACAGCTGAAAACACAGCAGAATTGATGGGAAAGGCGACCAGAAGCGTTAAGCACCTGTTTGATTTATTGACAGAGTAGTCTTTGTTTAAGAAGGAGAGCAAGCATATTTAATCTCCATGTCAAAAGACACAGTGGCACTAAAGGGTAGAGAGTTATCTCAGGGACAAAACTGAGTCTTTAATCATCCCATTTTTCCTTGTTTTGGACACTGGAGCTTGATTCAATAACTTCACCCTTGTGTTCTTACTCCACGCTTCAACTGCACTGCCTTCTAAAGACCTCGTACTCGAGCCCTTGGTTTAAAGTGGTAATTATACAAAATTGGCAACACAAACAGGTTTTGGTTCCAGGTCAAGTAACATCAGAGAATAAGAAGGAGATATTAATTATAGAGAGTGGATTATTTCTTCCTTAGCAGCTAATCCTCCCATTTATCCTTCCCAAAGGTCGGATCCAGAAACCCAACACCCTTTCAGCACAAAGTGAATAATCTGTCTTCACGGCCCTATGCCAGAACTCTTGGCTATGCACTAAACTGGACCAGCTAGGGGCAAAAAGCCTGTGCCACTCATTTAACGGAAATGTAAACACTCATATCTCTTCCTGGCTGCTTGAAATAGGCACCTTAAGCCAATCAGAAGCAGGCACAACTGCCATTCATCACAGCTGATTTCTTCCATTTAGCCAAAACAAGCAATGCTTTGGTGTCTCATTATGCACTGACAAGGAAAAACACAAGAGCTGTAAGCTTGCCTTGGCATAAACTAGTGTGAGGCAGGACTGTGTTTAAGTAAAGATCTGCTGGGTTAGGCAATGAGGTGCTTCTCTTTCTGCAAATATTTCACTATTCTAACCTCCCAGCTGTAAGTGTGGTCACTGGGATTTGAATGCATTTCACTACAGTTGCACCCTGCTTCTAGCTGTTAGGATAGTCTGTGGATACAGAGGAAGAAAGCCCATGGAGAGAGAAAGTAGCATTTATCAGACCTGCCAACGCAGAGCACGCAAGCAGTATTGTCAGCACTCATCACCTCCAAGCCGACACACTCCCAGCTCTTCCACTTGAAGCCATCTGGGGCCAGATGGACAAGTGAATTGCCTAGGTTGAGGCCACTGACCTGCTGCCATTCAGACCAAATAAAACAGTGAAGTTGATGTTATTTTCCTGCAGTGCATCCTTTTGAGGAACAGCCTTGGAGGTACCATGCGTACAGAAAGTCACAGTGAGATCTTTCAGGAAAAACATCCCCAGTCTTTCATAGTTCTTTGAAGAACCTGTCACCCCAAGCAAGTGGATGTTTTTCCTCACCTCCAAACACATGCTCCATTTAATTTTGATCAGACTGTTCTTAACATCCCCACAGATAGCCCTTTTCATGTGGAGGGGGATGTTCCCTGCATCCAACAGTGAGTAGAATGACCAGGCAAGCACTGGGGAAAGAGCTGTGGTGCCAAGCAGACAAGTAGCTGGAAAACTGCTCTCTGCTACAGCCTGTTCTTTATCTCCTGTGCGCATTTTCCCCCACCAATCTACAAAACAAGTCAATGTTTTTTTTGAGTCAATACAAAATCAAACCCATCAATCTCTGTTTTAACAACTTTGAACCAGCAGAAGTTTTTGCATTACAGTGCTGCAGCATTTTTGATCACAGAAGCTCTAAAGACAGATTTCCTTTTCAGTGAAAGCAGAGTCCCACAACCAAGTTTTCTTTCATTAGTTATTTGGAAGGATCATCATTCAGTGACTTTAAGTGACATGGGATCAGACCCTGATTCAACACAATATTCTGCTCTTGAGTCCTGCTTAAAATCTTTACTTCCCACCAAAAATTAAGTGAGAAACAAGGTTTCTGAACAAGAGCTAAGATCCTACTTAGTCAAATCCTACTTAAGTCTTGGTATTTCAAAGACTCTTCAGAGGAACCAACTTCTGGAGCTGCATTTGTCGTCCAGGAAAGCAACCATAAAAACACTGAATGCGGAGGGAGCCAAATTCCAGTTCCCCAGCTGAGGTCACTGCAGAGGAGTTTTCACACAAGCAATCACCTCAGACCTAGGGCTACGGAGGCATTTTGTTGTGTTTCCTTTATGCCTAGAGAAAACTGACAGTTTTTTTTTTAAAAAAACAAAACAGGAGAAACAAAATTGCAGGGCTCACATAAGAGAGTTGAATAAATGCACCAGGTAGATGAGGGGATGTTTTCCTTAACATTTAAAAACCATGCAATGTCTTATTTAATGCAGTGTGGAATCAACAATTCTAATTCAGTTTCTTGACGGCACTCTGTGCTCCTCACGCAGAACAGAACCTCAACTTGTTAGAAAACAGAAACTTTTGCTTTTAATATTTAATAATAGCAAATTGTTTGGCACATATAGGTAGTATTTTAATCCATGTTTACCAGTTGTTGCTTTGCTTACTAATCAGAAAGGGACTGGAGAGCTGGGAAAAGTGCCTGAGCAGCAGCTAGCAGAGATACAGCCCAAACCTTACTCTTCTGTAATGTCTACACTGCCTTAGAGAGAAAACAGGAGAGAGATCTTCACAGACTGATATTTGGGCATAGTCTGATCTTCACTGCAACAAAAAAAACTTATTATCAAGCACTATAGAATTAAACACCATTATGAGCTACAATCCTGCAGCAAGAACGCAGTTATTGAACCATACACTTGCATCATTCTCTCCCCCCCCCCCCCAGTTTTAGACTTTTTAAAATCCCTTTCCTCCATCCTGTTTGTGAGTCAGCCTCTGCCTGCAACATTTCTCAAGCTTTGTCTCCTTTCCTGTTAGGAAAATGCCTAGTGTACACCAGGCACAGTCACAGCCTGATAAGTTGGCACTTTACTGTGCTTTTCCACTCCAACAGCTCTTTGAAGCCATCAGCCGCAAAGCAGCCTGCAGAGGCTGCCAATTTACTGGGCCATTAATGAACGTTTTCTATACGGGTAACTTTCAAATGGATAAAAGCCATGCAGGACCAGAGCAGAGATGCCGGATTGCCTATGCTTGGCTGAGCTTCTCTCTTGCACAAGGGCAGGAGGCATGGGGAGAGGATGGAAAGCAGCTGGGAGGATGCTAACAGAGATTCATTAAGATCAAATGGCTGATGCTGCTCTTTCGTGTCTCCTCTCCTTCGATGAAATGTCTGATTGGCACATAAACTGGCTCCTGAACTGCTCATTCTTACTATGGAGAACAGAAGAGGTGCCCAACCTCTGGGCAGGGCAAGTCACACAGGCTCCACTGGGCTTCCCTGTTCAGCCCCTCATCTCAAACAGCTTCACTTGCAGTAGAAGCACAAACCAGGTGCAGAACGTGCAAGCCATATCTGATCCCCAACATCTATATTTCTGTCATGCATGTAATTGTGATTGAGACATTTGTGTTTTTATTATACGACACTTGGACAAGTTATCTACCATGTTACAAGGGATCCACAAGATCCCTGTGAAAGAATGACAGAGAGCAGGTCTCCTAACAACTCAGATGGCCTGAAACTGTTTCCTGTCCAAATGTTGGTGGAATTCAAGAAAGAATGTTTGGGAGCAGAGAACGCACATTTTTTTCTGGCAGAGAGCTTCAGTAATGGGAGTTCCAACATCACCACTCTAGAAGACTGTTCTCCCGACTGCAGGTCTCCAGACATAGAATTATAGAGTTATTAAAGTCAGAAAAGACCACTAAGATCACCTAGTCCAACCATCCCCACCATGCCCACTAACTCATTTACCTCAGTTCAGTTCCACATCTACCCTTTCCTTGAAAACCTACAGGGACAGTGACTCCACCGCTTCCCTGGACAGACCGTTCCAATGCCTTACCACTCTGAGAATAAATTTTTGCTAGTATTATCTACCTCTCCCTTTCACTTGAATCAACAAGTCTGGTCGAACCTTGTGTCAGGTCGTGGGAAGTACTTGCAGCACAGAGCTGGCAGTGATGTTTGGAAGCTCTCCACTCCCCAGGTACCACCGGCACCCTGCTGCAGGGCTATGTACAGCATTGTGCTGCTTCGACCTTAATTTCAAGCACATGCTAGCAAATATCACAACCCATCCCTTCCATGCAGAAACCAAAGCATTTCTGAACAGCATTTTCCTGGGATCACTGAAGTAACACTTCTGGAGGCTAACTCCAGTTAATATTTATATGGGATCTTTACCTGCCTGCTTGCTTCCAGGGTTTTACTACCAACTCAATCTGAAGTTCCACTGTTCATCAACACAAACATTAGAAGAGTGTTGAATGTCTGCAAGCCCAATCACCCTTCAACTCACAAAGTACAAGGGCGGGTCCCGTATAAACAGGTTTTTGTTTGAGGGGCCCCAGCAAAACAGAGTCTGACCTTTCCCCTTTGGAGGAACAGCAGGCTTCAATCAAACGTTGCTGAGGGTTATTTTTCCCCTCATGTTGGTCAGGGTGATGCTTGAACTCTCTGTAACTCAGCTCCCCCAGACAGCCCATCAATCTCAGCTATGCTGTGCCTGACAGCTAGGGCCACTGGGATTTCGAACTGCTCAATGTCTTTGCTTTTTGGGCTTTGGGTCTCCTTCGGACCATTACAGAGGCAGAATCTAGACCCTTTGCAGGAGGAGGCAAACACTTGCCAGACTGATGTTTTCACATTAGACTCTGTTTCTAAGTTTGTAGCGTGCCCTCTGGAAGGCATTAGGCTGGAAATGGCTGGATTGAGTGTACTGTTTTTAAGTGCTGCAATTTGCAATGCTGCATTTAAAGGCAAAATTACCACTAGTTTTGACTCATGATAACACTGACACAAAATAGAACTCTAGACAAGTACTAAGAAATGACATCCCATATTACTCTACGGGAACGGCAAGGGATCCTAGGAGCATGCTCCAACAACGTTTAACCGCAATTTACGCTCTTAAGCTACTCCTTGGTGGTAAAAAGGTCATCACATGCTGTATTTCTCAATTTATCATTTATCACTGCTGTCAGAACTATATTTCGCACTCAAAGATCCAGCCCATTTACTGTGCTTAGTATTTAGAAAGTAAACTACTAAACAAAAAGTTTATCTTTTCCTTTCTGCCAGGAAACACTGAGTGCTGGTTGGCTACATCCCAGTTAGAAGCACGTTATTCAATAAGGCTTCTTATTATGAACACACTTTTCATAGAATCAGAGTCATAGAATCCTTAGATTTGGAAGGGATCTTTAAAGGCCATCTAGTCCAACTCCCCTGCAGTGCACAGGGACACCACAGCCAGATCAGGTTGCCCAGGGCCTGATCCAGACTGGCCTTGAAAGTCTCCAGGGATGAGGCATCCACCACATCTCTAGGCAATCTGTTCCCGTGCCTCACCACTCTCACTCTAAAAGACGTTTTCCTTATATGCCACCTAAATCCACTCTCTTTAAGCTTGAAACCATTTCCCCTTGTTCTGTTACAACAGACACTGCTACAGAGTCTGTCCCCTTCTTTCCTGTAGCTCCCCTTTAAAAACTGAAAAGCCTCTATCGAGTCACCTCGCAGCCTTCTCTTCTCCAGGCTGCACAGCCCCAGCTCTCTTCGCCTGTCCTCACAGGAGAGGTGTTCCACCCCTTGGATCATGTTGTGGCCCTTCTCTGAATGCACTCCAACAGGTCTATGTCTCTCCTGTACTAAGAACTGCACATCTGGGCAGTGCTCCAGGTGAGGCCTCAACAGCACAGAGTAGAGGGGCAGGATCCCCTCCCTTGCTCTACTGGTCACAGTGCTTTGGATGCAGCCCAGGTTGGCTTTCTGGGCTGCAAGGGTACATTGCTGGCTCACATCCAGCTTGCCATCCATCAACACCCCAAGGTCTTCTTTGGCAGGGCTGCACTCAATCCTTTCATCCCCCAGCTTGTATTGGTAGTGGATGTTGCTTCAACCCAGGTGCCAGACCCTGCACTTGGATTTGTTGAACCTCATGAGGTTAATCTGGGCCCACTGCTCAAGCCTGTCTAGGTCCCTCTGGATGGCATTCTGTCCCTCTGGTGCGTTGGCCACACCCTACAGCTTGGTGTCATCAGCAAACTTGTGAGGGTGCACTCAACCGCACTGTCAATGTCCTTGATGAAGATATTAAAGAGTATCGGTCCCAACACTGACCCCCTGAGGGACCCCACTTCTTACCCATCTCCATCCAGACATGGAGCCATTGACCACCACTCTCTGGACTCAATCCTGCAGCCAGTTCTTTGTCCTTTGAACAGTTCACCTATCAAATCTGTATTTTTCCAATTTGGAGAGCAGGATATTGTGGGGGTACCATGTCAAAGGCCTTACTGAAGTCCAGATAGCCAAAGTCCATATTTCACACCCAAAATAAATCTCTATACTATTTTGGACACTGCTTTAAAGAGGAAGATCTTTTATCAGACTATTCCAAGCTTGGGCACTAATCAGTAGAGTTGCCGTGACGGCCTGGAGCCCAGAACAAGCCTTTGCTTGCACCTAATGCTCACTAAAAGAATCGGTGCTGCCAGGTAAGGCGGCCAGAGCATGCACAAGAGTGGAGAAAATCCTCTTGTTTTATGTAATACAAGCAAGCTTGGCAAAGGCTGCTAACTGTTACCTGGAAAAACATTGGTGTGGGCTGGTGACAGAAGTAAGGGATGAGTGCTCACCTGGAGCATACAGCAAGGCAGAAACAAAGACTGCATCCAGCATCTTTCCATTCATTTTTGTGGAAGCTCCCAGGCCACAACCCTGTGGACAGACCCAGGATGGGAAGATTCTCAGCTTCCAACATGCACCAATGCCTAGCAGACCAGAAAGGAACAGGAGCTGGGTGATCTGGGAAGGAGGAATCCGGTGAAAGCAGCTCAGGATGGACGAGGTGAAAAAAAAAAAAAAAAGAGGTGTTTCTATCTCCGTAGTCATTCCTGAGAAGTTCAATTTCCTTAAGCTATATTTTCCAGTCTCAAAACTTCCTTTTTTGCAACACTGATGATGAAAATAGTGATCCTAAAAAAAATAGAGAGTTGAGCCCCAAGTGTTATGCTGAAAGATCCTACAATCTCAACCAAAAAATAAATAGGATTTCTAAATATCAACACAAATATTTGAGGAAAGGGGAAACTGTGAAGACAGTGTGCCCTACAGAACAAAGATTTTGATGATCAGCCTCTTCTGAATTATTTCTTGCTCAATCATGCAAATACAGCAAGTTACTGTTGTATTATTACCTTAGTCATTAACTTGTTTGAGGATTTTCTCTCATTGCCCGAAGTTGGACCAAAATGCCAAAAATAAAATAGAAGAGCAGGCCTGAATGAATCCCACAGGCCTGCAACCGAGACATCACATAATCAGGTTTTTAGCTCAGAGAAATCACATGCCATGCCTCTTGCTGCAGCTTTTGTTCTTCCAAGCTACTGTTGGCTCTCCTTCTTTCCACATTAGTAGAGTCACTATGCTAGGCCATCTGGCACATCAAAATTTATCTTTAGATTTCATTATCCAACCCACTGACTCCAGTGTTTCCTCCCATTGACTAATGAGATTAGCCCATCACCTCCTAATTGCAGCATTTATACCTAGTCTGTTTTACAACACCCAAGAAAACAAATCTCCAGGTTGTTTCAGAGTGAGTGAACGTCATTCTGCTCTTAGAGCAAGCACTGCATTTATAATGGGAGATAGGCACATCAAAACAATTAATGAACGCACTCAGGGTGCAAAATCAAAAATAGAAAATACAAACACAAATGCACTAATCTCAAACCACTGATGTCGGTATTCTCACTCCTGGGGCTTGTTTAACACTATCAGAGCAGTGCAAGGAGTATTATCTAGCATTCCTCATGGGAAGAGAGCAAGGCTAGCAATTCACTGCATAAACATTACGTGAAAGGACGCTGACAGGGTGGTATTCTAGTTCTGTGTCTTGTCACCCTGCTAAGAAGCTTCCTTCAAAAAGTATCATAAAAAAAGACAGAAAGGAGTTACAGGAAGAAGCCTGTTGCATCTCAGTGCTATTAACAAAATATGGCATAGGAGATGGTCTGGAATTCAGGATACCAGCTCTACTGCTCTCCAGTTCAGTAATTTTGAGCAGGATATGTCTAGTCTAAGCTAGCTGCCTGGACCCTCTTTTGGAGAATGGAGACAAACCAGCAGTCCTGGGATGCCACTCACCTCCAGATGTAGATGAAATGCAAGTCAGATTGCATTCTTAGAAGTCCAAAGGAACAGGCTAGGTGAGATGAAGATATCTTTCATACAGTTGAAAGAAAGCAAATACAGAAAGCTGAGTCTGTGACTCAGCTTTTCCACCTGAAAAACTCTATTGATATTTATTCAATATGGTAAAACTCCTGTACAGCCATGCTATATAACTATGAATTAATCTTGATAAATTTATTCTTTGTGCTTGAACACGGAACACGATACTTGGAGACCTGCAGTAAATTTAGAACTATATGGAGAAGAGAGAGGAAACATCACAGCTTTCAAGTAAAGCTAAAAAACTTAGAGTTAAGTCACAAACGAAAAAGTACCTGACCCTTCCTGCCTTGAGGGCAAATCAAACCTCCAGGGTGTTTTACC
The DNA here is from genome assembly GCF_002078875.1 of Numida meleagris. Lineage (NCBI taxonomy): Eukaryota > Metazoa > Chordata > Aves > Galliformes > Numididae > Numida > Numida meleagris. The sequence goes on from NC_034411.1 coordinate 111,980,080, forward strand.
TGTGTCTCTGCCTTTCTACTGAAGGTTTTAAAGTTTCCAGAGCACTCCTAAAAGTCTCATTAGAAATATCAATAATGATTTATCACTGAAGCACTGGCATGAATGAGCTAGAGTGAGAACAAAACAGCCTCCACCAGAGCACTCAGACTGCACAGAGCTTCACGCAGGCCTGAGCATCAGGAGTCTGGATGCTCCCCAAAGATGGCCAAGCAAAACTCATAGGGGGAGCAGTATGGGAGAGCAAGTTTCTCTCTCTGTCCACCCATTTCCCATGTGCTCAATCTCTATTTAAATACAGCAGACATACACAGTTCCCTGCCTCTCCCCACCACATTTTTTGTGATAAGTGGGCCTTTCACACACTGTGTGCCTGAACTGTACATACCATAGCAGCTGGAACACAGCTGAACTCTGTTGTCACACAGCATCATTTACAGGACAGCTTTTCTACAGTGAAAATCAGGCCCATCGTTACCAATGCAAAAAAGCTCTAAATTGAAAGTTATTGCCCCTTGATAGCCACCCCTTCAAGAGCAAAAGGGTTTGGACCAAACTCTCACCTCAACGCATCCATGCCAAGCATTCATGCGAAAAGCATCAAGCTCTCTCCACATTTGTCAGTGCTGCCATCAAGCCAATGATGTAGGGCTAGGACAGAGGCAGCTCTGATCTCCTCCAGAAAACAATGCAAGAAGATGGGCTAGCAAGTCCCAGGGGCTCAAAGATCTAGTCAGCCTCCCTCTTCATCCACCATTTTGTAGCTTGGGCCCCTTTGGCCAGCAGACCCAGAATTGCCCTTCTGTACTAATCCACAACACTGACATAGCTGAGAGAGGCTTTAAAAGGCAATTTAGCGGGCATGAGTACTTGGACAACATACTTCAAGGTACTAACAGCATCCAGCATCACTCAGTGACCCCACCGCAGAAGTGTAGTTTTTAACCACAAGAAAGCCATATCACACAAAGGGAAAAGTCTGAGTTCAAAGAGAATTCTTATTTGTATCTCTTATGATCAAGATGAGTCAGGTTGATTTGGTTCTTTTTAAGCTAGCAAGTAAAGCTGGGACAAAGCAAATCCTGACACTATACTTGGAGCAGGAGGACAGGACTGGACACAGCACCAGCATCAAGAAGCAGACGTGTTTCATTCTCTACCTCTGTGAGAAGCACACTGGATGGTGTGACATCAAAGCTCTTTGCTGTCAAGCCATGCTGGCAAAGGAAATAAACACAGCTGCACCCTTAACTTTCTACCACTTGTTGAAGCAGAGCTCACCAAAAGCATTTGCTGGGAAACCTCACAAATGTGGACAAACCAACTGCATACTCCTTTTGAGCTTACTCTTACTTTAAGTAACTGAAGCACCACTGTGTAGTCAGCTGCACCTGTCCCTTGCCACCTTCATTCACAGCCAAAAGCCGGTACTGTTTCATGCTGCATTAACCCCCTTCTGCAAGAAAAATAAGCAGGTTCATGCCTGTCAAACTGCACCTCCACTTTTTTTTTTTAATCTTCCTACCAATTACTTCCGCACTCTGTGAGAAGCATGCGATAATTTTTCATGCCAGAATGTCTTCAAAGGCAGCACTACTTACTAATAGGGTAGTAGACTTCAGGAGATCCAAGGGTTGTGCCTTCAGGAGGCCCAAAGGTTGTGCCCCTCATTTACTCTATATTTCAATTCATTGAATGAAATTTCTTTTCTATGTCCCTCATTTCCTCCCACGTGTATAAAGGATGGAAGCCTTTGAAAAAGCACAGAGAATTTCAGGGTGGGCATTGTTTTTGACAGCACTAAAACAACATACGAAAAAGGTTTCTTTGTCGCTTTTTATTTCTTTTTCCTCCACTAAGCTGGAATTCAGAGAAAAGCAGAAGACAATGTCCCATCCAACACCTGACAGAGTGACAGAGACTGCCTCTGTCACCGCACTGCAGAAGTTGTGCATTTGGGGGAGAACTGTTTTCATTTCTAGAGAAAAAAAGAAGGGAGTAATCCTAGAAGGAAAGGGTCTGCATGCTTTCCTAGAGCTCACCACTGAGAAAAGAGATTGCTATAAAGGAGGTTGCATTATTTTAGTCTTCCTGAGAAAACTTTAAATATACCCAGAAGTGTAACAAGTACGGAAAACAAAACTGTTTCTTCAGCTGAATAAATGCCCTATTTGCAGCCTGGCTGGAGAGAGATACTGCAGCTTAGCAGTATTAATTATCCTAATTAACCTTTGTTCTTGCTAATGACACTTGTTATTAAAAAAAAAACAAACACCTTCAGATTCATGAGGAGCGAGCATGTCTGATGTGAATAGCCACACTGTTTTAAACAGAACTACACACACATCACAACTTAAGCATTAGCCTCCAGGCTGATCAGTAACAACAAATTACTGCAGTAACTGGACATTCTTTCACTGGTGCCACTTTCCAACTCTGTCCACAGTTTATCTTCCCTTGCCAGATTGCTTCAAGTGTGGACTTCATAGAATCACAGAATCATGAGTTGGAAGGACCATTAAAGGCCATCTAGTCCAACTCTCCTGTTGGAACAGAGACATTTACAGCTCAATTAGGGTGCTCAGAGCTCTCTGGAGACATTCAAGGTCAGGCTGGATAGATGGGCCATCCACCACCTCTTTGGGCAACCTGCTCCAGTGCTTCACTACCCTTATTGTGAAAAGTTTTTTCCCTTATATCTCCTCTCTTTTAACTTGAAACCATCTCGCCTTGTCCTATCACAACAGATCATCCTAAAGATTACATCTACTTCCCTCTTATGGCCCCCCTTTACATACTGGAAGGCCACGCTTACATCTCCCTGGAGGCCTTCTCTTCTCCAAGTTGAACAGACCCATCCTGTCCTCATAGGAGAGGTGTTCCATCCCTTGGATCATTCTTGTTGCCCTTCTCTGGATGCACTCCAACGAAGTATGCCTCTCCTGTACGGAGGACTCCATACCTAGATGCAATACTCCAGGTGAGGTCCTGTAGTACAGAACTGGGGGGCAGGATCACCTCTCACCCTTCTGGCCATGCTGCTTTGGATGCAGCTGAGGATACGATTGGCTTTCTGGGCTCCTTCCAAGTCAGGGAGTCAAGCTCTAGACAATACCTCCAAGATCAGTCAGAGAAATAGGATGTAGGAAAGGTGTCAGGGCACAAGGATTTTTTTCAGGATCACTAAACAGCTCTCAAGCTAGGAAGCTGTGGGATTACCTCTCTTTGCATCTCATGTGAGCAGTTGGAACCAGCTGGAGCTGTACCTCTAATCCCCCAGAGCAGAGCGATCTCAGAAGGAGAAAAAATACAGGTAATATAAATAAATCCACACATAGATTGAGCAGTCCCAAAAGGAGAACCTGAGAATGTAAAGTGGAGCAAACAACAGACAACAGCAGTACGTACAGCACAGAACTCAAATCAACACAGGGGCATCCTCTGAAGCAGCACCTCTATATCTCAGCATTACTCCCGAGTACTGGAGAGGGGTAAATGGGTCCAAGATTTTTAAATCTGTAGAAGGTAATGCTGAGATGCAGAAGAGGATCTTCTGTCTCACACATAAAACCAGTGCAGAAGTGCTCTTAATCTTCAAGAGAAGGACCTTAATCACTCCTGTACTCCAATGATTTAAATCAAGGGAAACACAAAAATCACTTTATTGTTCAAATTGTGATACCATGCTGTCCAATTAGCTTCCTTTCCACTCCCCAGCAGACTTCTGTTGAGGAGAAGCAATCCCCACCAGCTCCGCTACAGATACATACGTGATGGGAAAATACAGAGGAGACTGACATAGACAAAAGCCACTGCAGGCCTGCTGGGGGTCAGAGTGCATGTCTATACAGCAGATTGGGATCTCCACTAATCCTGCTGTTTCTAATAAGACTGGTTCTCACTTCAGCAAAAGGAGTTTCATGGCTTAATTTTCCAAGGGGACCACTGTCACGCAGCTTAGGAAGCAAAATAATCTTACAGTTTGAACTTGAACTCTCCAATTATATGGCCATTGTTTAAGAAACAAGAGATGAGGAAAAGGTGATTTTCACTTAACTAGCAAAAAAGTGGATTGCCTACCACCACTTGTTCAGTTTCCCACAACTGCTGATAGGCCTTTACACTGCAGCCATCAGCTAGATGGAGGCGCACTCCATTGCCAAAATGCACTAAGTACAACATGCTAACTCTGAACCAAATCCCAGCCAAATGGCACCAATCACACTGCAGCACAACTTGCTGGTGTGGCAATACAACCAAAGTGAAAGCCTTGAGCTGACAGCTTAAGAGAAGCAAACCCAAAGTGAGGGTAAGAAACAAGTTCCCCCCCCACACCCCTTTTTACTGAATCTCTGCCTCTGCCTTCCTATTCATTCCATCAGCTCCATTTGTGTGCCATAGAAGACTATCCTCTTCTTGGAGTTCTGCACCCCACACAGCACAGCTAAAACAAGGAACATTCTAGAAAAAAAGCCAAGCTTCATCTGCTCTTTTTTCTGCACAGTTAGTTTGCCAATAGTACCTTGGGCTCCATCAGCAGAAGGGTGGCCAGCAGGGACAGGGAGGAGATTGTCCCTCTCTACTCAGCCCTCCTGACACCCCGTCTGGAGTACTGCGTCCAGGTCTGGGGCTCCCAGTACAGGAAAAACATGGAGCTGTTGGAGAGGGTCCAGAGGAGGCTACAAAGACGATGAGAGGTCTGGAGCATCTCACCTACAGAGACAGGCTGAGGGAGCTGGGCTTGTTCAGCCTGGAGAATAGAAGGCTGCGAGGAGACTTCATTGCAGCCTTCCAGTATTTAAAAGGGGATTATAAACAGGAGGAAAATCAACTTTTTTTTTTTACAAGGGTAGATAGTGATAGGACAAGGGGGAATGGTTTTAAGCTCAAGGAGGGAAGGTTTAGGTTGGACGTCAGGGGGAATTTCTTCCCAGAGAGAGTGGTGAGGTGCTGGAACAGGCTGCAGATGCTTTGTCCCTGGAGGTGTTCAAGGCCAGGTTGGATGGGGCCCTGGGCAACCCAGTCTAGTGCCAGACCTGGAGGTTGGTGGCCCTGGCTGCAGCAAGGGGGTTGGAATTTGATGATCCTTGAGGTCCCTTCCAACCCAAGCCATTCTGTGGTTCATTCTATGATTTTAATTCCGTCAAAGTTGATAGCACTGGTTTTGTTCAGCTAAACCTCTATTGTATGGTTAACAATAAACTAACATGCGAGTACAGTGTGGGTCACAGATGTGTGTGCCTCATCATCAACTGTGGATGCACTTCCCTGCTCAACTCACTTCTATAAAGCTTTAACCTCTTCGAGCTGGAATTCAGCTTGAGCATATAAATCAGGAAGCAAACAATGTTAATACAACAGAAGCAGCTCCTTTACAAAAGATGCATCAAGAGAGGCATGTGCTTTGGAAACAGTCAGATCAACAACCTCACTTTCCAAGGGCTTACTCACACAACAAAAAAAAAAACAAAGACAGGAATTAAACTGGACAGGTCCCAGGGGCTCTATTTTCAGTGATATCACCTGCACCAGAGTATCTTTGTGTCTTTACACGGATACGTTTACATTTTTTTCTCCTATATAGAGACAGTAACGATAATAACCTTGGAGGGGGAATGTCTTCCAAACACATTATGAGGATCTCTTCATTATGCACAAAGGACTGACCCAAAATTTGTAACTCAAATTTAAGCACTACTACCACTTTCTAAATGAAGTAACCCTCAAAGAGTAACGGCTTTAAGTAAAAAAGCTATGCAAAAGCAGGCCCTTCTTAACAACTGTTTTTTATGGGTTCAGACTGTATCCACCAACAGCTAGAAGCTTGCTATTATATCCATCTCTACACGTCAAATGAAACCTAGGTGTAATGTTGCCCTGTCCTTACTGTACTGAGTCTGGCTAGGGTGGAGGGGTTTTTCTATTTACTTTAAAAAATAGCAGCTTGTATGGTACTGTGTTTTTGATTAGTGACTAAATGATGCTGATAACACAGTGATGTTGCCAGTCCCTAATGCCTCGAACTGGGCAGCTATAGCTCTTAGTGCTAACCTTTCTGTCTCAGATCCCTATCTGGGTAATGTAGATAACACACCAGCTTCTTCTTCCAGATGGGCTGCACAGGTAACCACAATGCTGTTCAGAAGCACTCACAACACACAGAATAGGGTTTAAGTAGTATATGGTAAATAAGACCATAATGAATGCTATAACAAACCTGAAAGACAGAATAAACTATAAAGTGTGAGGCAACTGGCCTGTGCAATGGATGATACAAGAGTCCCATGGGGATGGGAGGTGGAGGAAAAGTAGTATGCACTCATTAAAGAGTAACTCATAATTAAAGTGATGAAATGCAAACAACCAAGAGAGTGAATTCAAGTAGTTAAGTCTGCCTTAATCTCAGGATTTATTAACTTCCAAATGCTTACTGTGCAGCCTTAATGCAGTTTTCAAATATTCCTCACAAGGGATAAATCTCTCCAAAACTACAGGACAGAACTGTCCCATGGCATCCTATGGACATGGTCTGGGCCACAGCAGCACTGCACACACAGGCCCCATAGAGACCACAGAGGTAAGAGGCTTGCCAAAGTCTGGGGCCCAGAATTAAACACAATTCAGCTACAGCAGCTCAAGTCATTACCTATCAGCCTAACTGTACCACATGCAAGTCAAAACCCTTTGCAGAAATATAGCAAACATGGAAAAAAAAAAATCATGCCAGAAACAGCATCTGCCATAGAGCAACCTTAATATCAGTGCAGCGGAGAGAACAATGAAAGATCACAGCTGAGCCCACGCATTCCAGGCAGAGAATGTAGGTCACCCCAGCCCACAGAATGATACAGCAGAAAAACTCACCAGTGCCATGTTTGTTTTTATATTTACTTGTTGGAGTAAAAGCCCATTTTAACCCTTGAGGCTACTGTAACACATGTTAATACTATCATAGCAGCATAACTACAAGCAGAAACAATCTGTAAGCAGATGAAAATAAAACACAATCACATACAGCATCTCTGAGCAGGAGGTCTGAATGGTCCCTTTCCAGTAAGCAGCAGCATCAGGTACCTAACCTGTCATAAGTTTAACAGAAGCAATCTGAATGCAGATTCACAGAATGTCAGGAATTGGAAGGGACCTTGAAAGATCATCTAGTCCAACCATCCTGCTGGAGCAGGAACACCCAGACTAGGTCACACAAGAACACATCCAGGCAGGTTTTGAATGTCTCCAGAGAAGGAGAGCCCACAACCTCTCTGGGCAGCCTGTTCCAAGTGTTCTTGTTACACTTACTGTGAAGGTTTTTCCTCATATTTATGCGGAACCTCCTATGTTCCAGCTTGCACACATTTCCCTTCATCCTATCATTGTATGTCACTGTGAAGAGCCTGGCTCCATCCCCCTGACACTCACCCTTTACTCACTTATAAACATTAATGAGGTCACCTCTTGGTCTCCTCCAAGCTAAAGAGATCCAGCTCTCTCAGCTTTTCCTTGTAAGGGAGATGCTACAGTCCCTTTATCAACTTTTGTGGCTCTGTGTTAGACTCTCTCAAGCAGTTCCCTGTCCTTCCTGAACAAAGAGGCCCAGAACTGGATGCAGTATTCCAGATGCAGTCTCACCAGGGCAGAGTAGATGTGGAGGAGAACCTCTCTTGCCCTACTAACCACACCCCTTCTAATACACCCCATGATGCCATTGGCCTTCTTGGCCACAGAGCACACTGCTGGCTCATGGCCAACCTGTTGTCCACCAGGCCCCCCACATCCCTCTCCGCGCAGCTCCTCTCCAGCAGCTCATCCCCCAACCTGTACTGGTGCATGCAGTTATTCCTCCCTAGGTGCAAGACTCTACACTCACTTTTGTTAAGCCTCATCTGGTTCCTCTCTACTCAGCTCTCCAGCCTGTCCAGGTCTTGCTGAATGGCAGCACAGCCTTCTGGTGTGCCAGCCATTTCTCCCAGCTTTGTATCATCAGCAAACTTGCTGAGAGTGGACACTATCCCCTCATCAAGGTCACCGACCACAACTCTCTGGCTTCTTTCCTTCAGCCAGTTCACAGTCCATGCTCACATCTGTGCAACTAGTATTTTACAGGCTGCTGCAGGACTACCAAGTATTCCTTCTGGCAAATAGTATGTTGATACCAGGTATCCTGGTTTCAGCTGGGACAAAGCTGATTTTTTTTTTTCTTCACTGCATCTGGTATGATATGTTTTGGCTTTTAGAGAAAAACAATGTTGATAACACACCAATGTTTTAGTTGTTGCTGAGCAGTGCTGCACAGAGCCAAAGGCATTTCAACTTCTTGTACTGTCTTGATAGCAAGGGGGGGTTCAGAGGCAAAAGGAGATGGGAGTGGATAGAACCAGGGCAGCTGGCCAAAGGGGTATTGCATAACATATAACATCATGAGGAAAAAAGAACTTGAAAAACAGTGGGGACTTGGCCAGGGTAGCCACTGCTCAGGAACTGGCTGGACATCCGTCCACAGGTGGTGAGCAGTTGCATTGTGCATCAATTGTTCTATAAATATGTACTATCATTGCTATTATTTTCCTTTTCTCTTCCATTTCTGTCTTAGTAAATAGTTTTTATCTCAGCCCGTGAGTTCTACTTTTTTCTCCCCAGTTCTCCCATCCCACTGGGAGGAGAGGATGAGCAAAGAACTGCATGGTGCTGAGCTGCACCATGTCAAAAAACAATACACAAAAGCAGATAGGGAAGTTCTACTAAAAATTCTTCCACAGTGTGCTAGGTCTATCTGTTAATTCAAGTACACTTCTGAAACCTTACCACTCAGTTCACCAAACCGCAGGTCTCACATGCGCTGCTCCATCTTCAAGCCAAGATCCACATAGTACCAAGACTGACAGCTGTACAGCAAGTGTTAACATCCAAAGGACCCCCACTGAAACTGATACCACAGCATCCATCAACTCAGTTCAAGGTCTTAAGATATAGTTGCAGAGTAAAATAAATCTTGGCTGGGGCTCTTCAACTCAGAACAGCCAAACAGTCACTGCATCCCCGACATGAAAAGAAACACACCAGCTTCCAAGCAGCCAAGCATTAAGCATCCCAAAACAGACATACATACTTAAATTACTATGAAGAAGTTCACGTATTTGGTTATTTATCTGAGCTAGGCTAACTTGGAGTAGCCCAAACCTAGACTGAGGTAGACAACTCAATCTTTCCTTGGGCAAAAAGAGCAGCTAGGTAACAAATAACAATGGGCAAGCTGAGTGGTTCTCTTGAAAACATTTACGATGAGAATCACAGAATCATAGAATCATTAAGGTTGGAAAAGACCTCCAAGATCATCCAGTCCAACTGTTCACCATCACCAATATTTCCTACTAAACCAGCTCCCTCAGTACAACATCTAAACATTTCTTGAACACCTCCAATGACAGCAACTCCACCACCTCCCTGCGCAGCCCATTCCAGCCCCTGACCACTCTCCCTGATAAGTATTTCCTAACGTCCAACCTGACTCTCTCCTGGCTCAACTTGAAGCCATTCCCTCTAATCCTATTGCTAGTTACATGGGAGAAGAGGCCAACCCCCACCTCACCACAACCTCCCTCCTTCAGGTAATTGTAGAGAGTGATAAGGCCACCCCTTCGCCTCCTCCAGACTGAACAACCTCAGCTCCCTCAGCTACTCCTCATAAGGCTTGTGTTCCACACCCCCCACTAGCTTCATTGCCCTTCTCTGAACATGCTTCAGGGTCTCAGTGTCTTCCTTGTAGTGAGGGGACCAAAACTGGACACAGTACTCAAGGTGTAGCCTCACCAGGGCTGAGTACAGAGGGACAATTCCTTCCCTGCTCCTGCTAGCAACACTATTTCTGATACAAGCCAGGATGCCATTGGCCTTCTTGGCCACCTGGGCACACTGCTGGCTCATGTTAGCAAAAATTAGCAAAGGTCTTGGGTATGTAAATAAAAGGGGAATAACAAGGACACAAAGAAAAGTAAATCTATACATGCACAAACACACCAAGCACAAGCAAAACACATAAAAAGTCCTAGTGTTGGCCACCCAAATCACCACACATCCATGTAAGTGCAGCATAAGCCAACTTCCAGTTCTGAACCAGGCTCTTTGGGAGACAAAGCCACTCTTAAATTAACATCTGTTGATCCTTTTGTTGATGAACCAAGTACAAAACTGTAGGGTTACTCAGCCCACTCACCCAAGAAAAAATTATTTTAGCAAACTACCTCAGTTGAGAAAGGATATATTTAAATTCCCACCATTTATTTTTAATTGAACAAACCATTTATGTTTTATGAAATTTGCTTTCAGTGAGTTTTACATTAACAAACTCATTTTACCACCAGAAGCCTTAAACATTTGCTTTAATTCCGCAGGACTTTTGTCCCTAATAACACAGAGACATAGGAGGAATGCTGCAATAACATTTTCCTGGAATAGACTGTGCATGAAACAGCATCCATTGGGTACTGAGAACCTGAAACATTTTGAAGCGTTAAAATTAACATTACCACAGTGTATGTTTTGTTACGGTATATGTTGTTGAAAGTAGTTAATAGTTATTAATAATATTAATTAAACCACATATTCCTGGTCTTGATAAAAGTTTCCAGAGGAATTTTTCAGCCTCTAGCCCATAGCATTTAGTATTTAGACACTGGCAGTCACCACACACTTTGGGATTGTCAGGGACTCAGCCCCTGCTGGCAGCTTCAGCTGTAGAACAGTGTGTTTCCACATGGTATGAGCCAGACACATCAGAAGGGCTCTTAAACAGAGCACACCAAGGCCTGAAGTCATCACAGAATGGGTTCCCATGCAGTCACATCTCCAGAATGTTCTCAGGAGAGGTTCTTAAGCAGCTTTGATGAGGTTTTGGAATTTGTTACTTCTGCAAAGGAGAATTTCCCTGTCCCAGCACGGACCTTCCCCAGTAAGCCCACACAACTGTGATGGGTGGGCTGGCACATGTAACCTCCAGCTGAGGAAGAAAGCAGCCACTTGAGGCCTGTCCAACCACAGCACTTAAGAGTCCTGCACCTAGAGGACATCCAGAGGTGCTCTGGGTTTGTCCCATAGCAAAGGCTGAAGCACACCTGTTTGCCCTTGGAGTCAACGGCACAAACCTTATTACTGTGTTACAATTTCTTTTCAATGTACTGGTGTACCTGCCTTTCTCTTGAAAATCCCCCTTACACCCCCTTGGAACCACGGACCCATTCAGCACTCCAAAACCAATATCGAAGTCTGACTAGCATCATTCAGGAAGCTGCTAGCATGTAGATTCTGGTGATAATTTGGTGAATGGATTTGTCAAACAAATTGCTTTTATTGTGGATTGATAAAATGCAATCAGGGAGAAGTGCCTTTCCCCTCCCAAATGCAGCCTTCATCAGCAGAGAGGTGGCAAAAGCAGCTTTCACATGAAACCAGCCATTCCTGGGGAGGAAAGAAAAAACACCTACAAAAGAAAAGCATCTTTGTGCTCTCAAAGCCAAAAAAAACCTCCAGGGAAAGCTCCTGAAAGCCACCCAGGGCTCACCTGCAGGGTGCAGATGGGAGTCACCAGGATTCATCTGGCTCAGATCAGCTCCCTTAAGCAAAGTGCTGCTCACATCCAGCTCATGCCAAATATAATGCAAAGAACATAAATATTAAAGTAGGCCCAGGGAGTGAAGTACTACTGGGGCTGTTTTTCCTACAGCTTTATGTCCTCCCGCTGGGTTGTCCCATGTCAGAAGAGGCTAGAGTTCCAATCAAAGCCGTTTCCACTCCTAGAAACCTATGTTTTCAGCATGGCTTCCTATGGTGGATTCTCTGAGATCTGCAAATGGTTAAGTTCACAGTACAGACTACTCTACTCTGCAGCAGTAGTGAAGGAATCTTTCTCCATTAACATGAAACTTATGGGAATCAAGTAGATCCAATGCCACAACCATTCTGTCCAGCTTACCTGAAATTAGCTAATGACCAGGAAAGTTACTGCAGGAGTGGACAGAACTGCAGCAGCCACAGCATTATAATCACAAAGCCTAATTCCCTGTAGACATTCAACTGGAAATTAAATGGCCACCTTGGATTCTGCTCTGCCCACCACCAGCCAACATGGGTTTGCATGATTCATCTGCAGCAAAAGAAACCCTGTGGCTGGAGTTACAGATAGCACATGGGATATGAGCAAGAGTTGTTGGTGAAACTTTCAATGCCTGCAGTAAGCTAGCACCAAAGGTGAATTTTAGCCCTATTTTCATTAACACTGTGAATGATCTTTGAGTGCTGTAAACACATCACCAGCTCCCAGGGCCCACAAAGAGCAGCATTGGCAAGGAAAGCCACTAACTGCCTTCTCTTGGACTCCCACCACAAACAGAAAAGGTCTAAAATAAAGGTGAAGTTTCATTTACCAGCAGGGATCTCAGAGTTCATTGCAAGAAATGAGATTAGGATTGAGAGTTTTACACTTAAAGCACAGAGAGTTGAAAGACCAGCCTCTTATCCATGCCCCATCACAGACTTCAAGCATCAGTGTGATGGTAAGGGGATATGTGACACACTGTGACACTGAGTCTTGAGCCTTCAAATACTCCTGAGCACAAGAAGCAATCACAGTGAGATTAGACCAAGAGTCCATAGTACAAGAAGCCACAGAGAGAAAGACCAGGCCTTTAAGTAGCGGCTGCAAAGTGCCTGGTTACTCCACTTGCTCCCCAGAGACTTGCTTTCTACACCCACACTCCCCTCCAAACATCAGTGTTTAAAGAACTATTGAAGAAAACAACTCCAAAACTCTTCACATAACTCAAATACTTCACCTAAAAGGAATTTTGATTCTTACATCTCAGATTGCACCAGTCCCCAGCACAACACACTCACGTTCACATTGTGGTGCTTGAATTGTGCAAACAGAAGGCATGGAGCTGCAGAGCTGCTCGTGGGCCTGGGACCAGAACAAGGAGATCTCCCAGCTCTGCATCTGTTTTCCTGTGAGAAAGGCCATGCTGGTCCTCCACTTACCCTTACAAAGTGCCTTTCCATAGCCCACATGAAAAAGAAATTGTCCAGCAGCCAAGAGACACATACCTTGAAGCCTATGCTGTTTCTTTCCAGGACTAGAGCTACAGAATATTTCTATCCCACCCCAGAGAGAACATACTATTAACAGCAGCAGCCCCCCAGTAATACTGAGTCAAACCAAGCAGAGAACCTGTGTGGCTGAATGAGGTCTACAGGGTTTTAAAAACATCATTCTCTAAAGAGCATCAGTTGCTCTCTGGGATAGTACTACTATTTGAAACCTGGAAAAGCCTTTCCATCCCAGAGAGCCACACCATCTCTTTCCAACAATTGGGCAGCAGCCAAACTGCTGCTGAAACCTTCCAAGGGAATAGATCGAGCCTTGCGTTCCTCAGCAGCAATACTCAATACAAATCCATTTGTCTCCTTAGGATGCAGGCAATTCATGTCTCAGATGAACATCCTCCAGGTAGGATGATAGAGTTCCATGTGTTTCCCAAAGACCTTTAACTGCCAAATTATACTACAAGACTATCTCTCTTCCTTTCCTTATAACACCTGGAATATCCTTATATAGGGGTAACAGTAGCAAAAAGACACGTTTCACCACGTAGAAAGAACTAACAGGCTGCACCATCGCTGCTCAAGCTCACAGCACCAATCTCTGCAAAATGTTTTGGGGAAGCACAATGTGATCTGAATCTTTCCCTACCCCTTTTTCTCTTGCTGTCTACAGAGCTTCTGAATGTGTAAAACTATCAGAGCCACCACAGCACGTACAGCCCTTTCCTGCAGGGAACCACATTTCCTGTCCCACAAGGTACAGTTAGTTCAACAAGACTGAGGACATTTGCCAAGCCTGTTATTAGGAAACACAGCTTGGATCAGATGAAGATTTCAGCCATTGTGGAAACACACTGCAGACTATGCTGTAGGGCCCACAGACCCTGCATCAGGGTACAGCCTCTCAATGCAGGTACGCAAAATAACACCTCTTGTCCCAAATCATGACCACACATCTGAATGTTGGAAAAAAAATTATGTATCATATATACACACAGGTGTATATGTATTTTTTTTTTAAATGACAGCATCTGTCCCCACTGCCAGCATCACCAGGGCCAAATGGATGTGTAACATAAGCAGAGCAGTAAGCGCACACTCACACGGTGTGACGTACTCTTGCTCTGGGATATTTTTTGCACACCTTAACGTTTATCAGTTGGCCTGGGAGGAACTGTATACTATAGGAGGACCAGTACTTCCCTGCTACAGATTTTGCTCCTGTCTTGCCCACTCTACAAACCCCTTCTGCACAAACTCGATTGCAGTAAGGAGCACAGAGAAAGCTCCTTGCCAAGAAAGGAGGAGAAAAACGCACTGGGTTATTTCCATTCAGAGGCTGATCTGCTTTGAATGGCAGCCCCCACATCTGACCTGCATCTGAATGGGACTTAAATCACAAGCAAGACAACCCCCTTCAATTCCCATTAGAGGTTTTCAAACCACTGTATATATTTCCCCCCCATCTACACAAGCTCCTTTCTAACACAAATGTCTGAGCTACACACAGGCAACGTGCACTCCCAGGCAGCAAACAGCAGTGTTGTGGTGTGCTGAGATCATCCCAGTTTGGTGAGATCCAGCTCTTGCTATTGGAAGTTTTCATCACCAAAATATATTTAGCAGCTTCTATATGCTACAGCAGTTTTGTAACACTCACCTAAGGGATATGCCAGACTAGATCTTCACACGAAGTCACAAAATTAAAGGAGATATCCTAAAAACAAAGTGACCCCGCTAGCCATTCCTAAGCAAAATAAGCACCTCTGCTCAATGGCAACACAAGACCCAGAACGTTTTCTCTTACCCATATGCACATTCACAAGGAACAGACAGAGAAAGCTAATTTTAAAGTGACTGATGCAGTTATAAAAGTTACACGGGACTCCACACCTTCAAAGCACTGTGTATTTAACTGTCACGCATACACACAAAAAGCTATGAACATTTTTAGTTTCCTATTGTACAATTAATTTGGAATTGAGCCACTTCATCTTGGTTTAAGCCAACACAGGCTCAGAATATGATCTGAGCTATGCATCTAGTGTCTCTTCTATCTGAGCTCAGGAAACATTTGCGACAGCTGTACGTTAAGAGCAAAAGAATCTGGCCCATTACAAAAGATAAGGCGAACACAGAAGACCAAAGTATTATGTGCTAGATCGTCCCAGGTCCTAAATCTCACTCCTCAGAGAAACACAGCACAAAAACTGCCACAAACAGAAATTAACATTATCCTCTTCCTTGTTCCCAAAGTTACTCAGATCTAACTTATCTGAAACAGTTTTGCTAAGGGTTATTGAGATAGGATTTTAACAAACTCAAAATCCTCTTACAGGAGATCCTTTTCATCAGATTACTTTAAAAGGATTAAAATTGCTCCCTGTGTAACTATCCCCGATCTGTTCATACAGACTTCCCTTGCGCTGCTCCCGCACGCTGTAACAAGAGCTCCCAGCGGCCATCCAGGAGGGATCAGCACTTCTCCCCTACCTGAGAAGTCTGCAGAAGTCCTAGCAAAGTTGCTGAAAGCTGTCAAGCACATCAGTCCTACGAGAAAGGCGGAGGTGGGAGACGCATCTGGGCAGCACATCCTTAAGTATCCTCACGGCTTGTTTTCTTCCAGAGAGAAGGGAAGCGCTTTCTGCCCCAATTCAGCACTCACTGCCTGGAGAAAACCATGAGTCCCATTGCTTGGAAGGATCACAGCCAACAGCCAGGAAGAAAAAGCAGTCGCGCACGCACACACTCACTCACACCCACCCACCCCCTTTGGAGTGAATGAATCCGACAGAGCGAGGCTGGCGAATGACGCCGACCTACCTGAGTCTTGGCGGAACTCCCAGGGTCCTAAAGGCCATCGCTTCGCCCCGGCTGCTGCCAGCTCCTAACGCGCAGCTGTCCCGCAGGACAGGCTGCCTCGGGGGAAAGAGCTGTGGGGGATGGCTCTGGGGGGCTGCTTTAGAGAAGCCTGGTTGCTGTAACGTTGGTCTCATGCCTCTCTGGTGCAGAGGGACAGAAGGATGGGGAGTGTTTTCAAAGGAGGGAGCCCAAACCAAAATGTTTGAATATATATGGATTTCTGGAGTGGTGGGCATTTGCACCTGCTGCTGATCAATATGAGAAGCAGTGTTCTGCCAGGCTGGTGGCAGGTCAGCTCTTTGGGTATGACCAGCATTGCAGCCGATCCCACTTGGGGTACTTGGCACTGGCCCTGGGATCAAGCCTTCCTGGATCTCACCACGACTGCTGTCAGCCCACATATCCAAAATCCTCCTTCCTCTTGACAGCAGCCAGCCACACCAGGAGTCCTCTACGCCGCAGCATGCCTCTCCCCTCCCTCAAATTCAGCAGAAGCTTTTAATACAGGTCTGTAGGGTTGGACCAGGAGACTTGTCTCCTGCCACAGCAGTTGCTTTAACCAAGTAGCATGGCATTTGAAGCTGACCCAAGCACTGCTCACCCTGCAGAATTAAGAGACAGCTTCAGTTCACCTGGAAGCATGTTCAGTATTTGATCTTGCCTGATCTCCATCTGCATCCAGGCAGCATCAAGCCAATCATCCCAGCTTGAAAGACTCAAGCTCTGAGAAAATCAAGGCGGTTGGGCTGGTAGACCCTGCTCTCCTTGGGTTAAAGAGTTTCCTCTTGGGCTTTGGGCATCTTGGAGATCTTAGGCTCTGGTCATCAGCACTAGCTGCATCTTCAGCATAAGTGTTGTGCATAAAGATGGACATAACCAATATATCTAGGCTAGAACAAACTGATGGTGCAGAGAGCAGGTGGATAGTTTTAATGGGCAAAGCCAAAAGCAGCAGTTGGCAGCCTGCCCATGCACGTAAACCCACAGAGCAGCACTTCATGGTGCTGCTGGGGAAGAGGAGATGGAGCTGCACCTTTATCCTGCAAAAATAACTGGAGTGGAAACAACCAAGGGAAACCACAACTGGTTTTTACTCCTCTGTCCACAGAGAATTAAGCTAAACTTCCCAAAAACATTCACCTTAGAGCTGAAAACAAACGTAAGAGACTTCAGCCGAAACACCTTCCCCCTCCCCCCCCCCCAGAGCTGCGTACCCTTGTAAAGAGTTCCTTACGCTGAAATTTCCAACAGTGTTTAGGTTGTTCTCAGATGAGAATCAGACTGGCTGTCAGACTACATGTGAAAGATGTTTTCAAGAGCACTGCCATGGATATCAGTTTCATTGTTCCCACAAGAAATCCACCCCAACCTGGCCCATGAGCTAAAAGCAAACTGAAAGGGGTCTGTAAGGCTGTGGCCTTGTTTGCCTTTTGTCCGTACAGCTAGTGAGGGTAGCATGGGATACCCTGAGTTTGAGTCCTGTCCATGCCCTATCCACCCAGACCACACCAAGAAGGGGCTGGTCAGGCTCAAACCAAACCCAAGTAACTCTTCTTCCCACAACCAGCTCTTTGTACCTCAAAGATCTACAGCAAAGACACAGATAGGGCAGCTCCCAAGGACAGTGGTGGCCCTGATAGCACAGATGCACCCCAAGGTCTCTCAGGCTTTCAGCAATCCAGCTCCTGCTCTCCACCTCACCACTTTGCAGAGGGCCACATGAGCAAGAACAATGATTAGGAAAAGTCTATAGATGGCCTACTCTTTGTTTCACCTAAAACTTCAATTCCACCTGCCAGACCTTTCAAGGTTAACTTAAGTTTTAAAGAGAAAGAGATCAGAACATCTGGCTCCCAGCATCTACACATAGTTCTTATCTCATCTAGTTTTGCTGCCCTTGCCCAGAGGAAGATACACCACTACAGCCTCATAGGTATGAGATAACCATGCCAATTACCAGATTATCAGCCAAAGCTCCTTGTCAGCAGGACAAAGAGGTAACAAGGCCCCTGAAAATTTATCAGCACTCTGGAAAGGAAAGCTGCATTTGCTGAATACAGCCCACCCTGTTAGCAGGTGTTGATTTTACTGATTAAAGGGTAATTAAGTATGGCTGATCTAGTATATGGGAAATAAAAAACTTCTGATGACAAAAGGCCAAATGTGGTAAGTGTTCTTGAGCAGCTCTTCATGTTGTTAATAACATCATACCAGAGGGTTGGAAGTTTATATAGCTGTCACATAAGGACTTTGTTCTTAAGCAAGTTTGTAGAGATGCCTTCCAAGAGCAAAGGAGGAAGCAGCTCTTGCTAATGTATGTATAAATACACAGATCTTAGGCAATTCAGTCAAAGTCTGTTTCTCAATCTCCATAATGCCCTTTTTCCTTAGGGGATATGGGTATATCAGCTGTGTGTTTCAAAGGGAAAGAGGCCACCTGTCCCAACAGCAGCACAGACAAAGGATGGTCCCTTTATCATGGATAATCTTATAGGGTAAACATGAATCATGGGGACATCAATGTGGATCATTCTTTTAAGGATTAAAAGCCCTTGAAATCCAACCATGCTTTCAAAGATGTCTCCTGGGGATAGATAATAATGCATATGATCATACACAGTCTCTTAGAATTGCTCAGGCTGGAAAAGACCTTCAAGATCAAGTCCAACCAACCAAACCATACTACCCTAACAATCCACTGCTAAATCATGTCCCCAAGCACCACATCCAAATGGTTTTAAAACACATTCAGGGATGGTGACTCAACCACCTCCCTGGGGAGCCTGTTCCAGTGCTTAACAACCCTGATATCCAACCTAAACCTCCCCTGGCGCAGCTTGAGGCCATCTCCCCTTGTCCTGTCACCACTGAGAAGAGACCAGCCCTGCTCTCACTGCAATCACCTTTCAAGTATTTGAAGAGAGCAATGAGGTCTCCCCTCAGCCTCCTCTTCCCCACACTAAACAGCCCCAGTTTCTTTAGTCTCGCCTCATAGGATATATTCTCCAAGCCCTTCACCAGCCTTGTTGCCCTTCTTTGGACCTGCTCCAGCACCTCAATGTCCTTTCCGCAGTGGGGTGCCCAAAACTGAACCCAGTACTCGATGTGAGGCCTCACCAATGCTGAGTACAGGGGCAGGATTACTTCCCTAGTCCTGCTCACCACACCATTCCTGATACAAGCCAGGATGCCATTGGCCACCTCGGCACACTGCTGGCTCATATTCAGCTGACAGTCCATCAGCACACCAAGGTCCCTTTCCATCAGGCAGCTTTCCAGCCAGTCCTCCCCAAGCCTGTAGGGTTGCCTGGGGTTGTTGTGACCAAAGTGCAGGACCTGACACGTGGCCCATTGATCCAGTCTATCCAGGTCCTTCTTTAAAGTCTTTCTATCCTCTGGCAGACCAACACACCCTCCCAACTTGGTATCTGAGGGTGCACTCGATCCCTTCATCGAGATCATTAATGAAGATGTTGAACAGAAGAGGCCCCAGCACCAAGCTCTGGGGGACACCGCTCGTGACTGGCCACCAACTGAATTTAACTCCATTGACCACAGTTCTCCGGGCCCGGCCATCCAGCCAGTGTTTCACCCAGCAGAGCATATGCCCATCCAAACCATGGGCAGCCAGCTTCTCCACAAGGATGCCTCCACAAGGGGGACAGTGTCAAAGGCCTTACTGAAGTCCAGGTAGACCACATCAACAGCCTTGCATTCATCCACTAAGCAGGTCACCTTGTCATAGAATGAAATCAGGTTTGTCAAACAGGATCTACCATTCATAAACCCATGCTGACTGGGCCTGATCCACTGGTTGACCTTTAACTGATCCATGATGTCTTCTGAGATTATCCATTCCATAACCTGCCCCAGCACTGAGGTGAGACCGATAGGTCTATATCTACCAAGATTATCTTTCCTGCCCTTCTTGAAGATGGGAATCACATTTGCTAGCCTCCAGTCAACCAGGACATTCCCTGTTAGCCAGGACTGTTGAAAGACAAGGGAGAGTGGCTTGGCAACCACATCCCCAACTCCCTCAGCACTCTAGGGTGCAATCCATCTGGCCCCATGGACTTGTGAGCGTCCAGCTTGCGGAGCAGGTCCAAAGCCATCTCATTGTGGATTGTGCATGGCCTATTCTGTTCCCTATCCCCATCCACCAGCTCAAGGAGTTGTGTGCCCAGGGCGCAACTAGTCTTACTATTAATGCCTTATTTGCCTCAGTCTTTAAGTACCTCAGCCTTATCCTGATCCTTGGTCACTGTGTTGCCCTCAGCATTCAACAAGGGATGGAGATTCTCCCCAGCCCTCCTTTTATTGTTGATGTATTTATAGAAATATTTATTGTTGTTCTTCATCTTAGTGGTGAAGTTCAGTTCTAGCTGGGCTTTGGCTTTTCTAATTTACTCCCTGCATAGCTTTACTACATACTTGTAATCATCATAAGTTGCTTGCCTCTTCTTCCAAAGACTATAAACTTTCCTTTTGTTCCTGAGTTCAGCTTAAGGTCTCTGCTCTTGAATCCCTCTTTGCCCCTCTTGTAGTAACAGACATAGTGGTGCCAAGCAGGCACAACAACCAGTCCCACCTTCAAGGAGATAAGGGTAGTTCTCCAGCCAGACCTAAACCAGAAGTCAGGCATATGAAGCCCAGCACGGCTTCAGTCCTGCATACTTGACAACTGTATCTCTGTCCTCCTTTTTCACCATGAAATTGAAGCACATTGCTCTTTCTTCTCCCACACTCCTCTGTTGCAGATCCTCTTCTTCTCTTGCTGCATAACATGGTAGTATCTGAAACATGCATACTACTAAAGTGCTTTAAATACAGTTAACTAAAACTGCAACTAGGGAAACTGAAGCACTGAGAAATTAAGCAATTGGCCATAAGGTTTTTTCACCCAATGTCATCCAGTCTTGATGACAATCAAGACTCAGTTAGCATGATCCCTAGTTTAATGCTGCGTCTGCTGATCTTACTGCCTTCTAGAGCTGATGTTTGGCCATGCTTTTCTATTTTTTCCACTCATACTGCACCACTAACCTCTGTCTTGCTAGGCTAAACCATCACCAGCTTGAAAAAGTGCTGCTCAGTAGCAGAACTGGAACAGGATTAGGTTTCAGCTAGTGAATCGTATGTAAGGCTGTAGCCTAATTTGCATACAAAGCCACAAGCAGATGCGTTTGTAGAAATGTATTAGGACTAATCTCACTCTCTGAACCATGGTAACATTACTTCTTACTGCGTCTTCTATAAAGTCTCAAAGCATTCTTCTTCAGAGCGCTGCTGCATTCTGCCATTTCCAACACAGTGAAAGTAAAGCAGTCATTTGTTTGAGGTCACTCATTTTTCCTAGGTCAGCTAGAGGCAGCTGCTCCAGAAATAAGATAATATACTTCCCTGAGACCAGTTAGAGCTCTGTGCACTTAGCAACACTGCCTCCTTGTACATGAATGTAAATTAATAACAAAAGATATATGTATTTATACCTACAGAAGTCTGTCTAACCTGGGTGGAGAGAATATCAAATACAAATTAGCAAGTATTCCCAGCATAGTGTGGCTCTTTGCAACTTTTTCGTTGTTGTCTTTGACCTTCCCCCTAGGACTGTCTTATGGAAACAGACTGGGTTACTCAGAAGTAAGCACAGTTTGCTTTCAACAGTGTGAAGGCACAGGGCTTCATATAATGCAGTTTTGCAATACAACATCAAGCATCTCAGAAGTTGAACCCTTCCCTGTCTCCATATTCAATGAAAAACAACAGCTGTGCAGAATATTCGAACTGATGAGCATCCTAATTTTTCCACATTTTATGGAAGTCAATCACCCAGTTTACAAAACAAATATAAATCCTGGGGAACTTTGCTTCATACCAGGACAGGTTTGGTTGGTGTGTTGCTAATTCAGAGTATGTTTTTCCTGTTCTCTCACCTACGGCAACCAAAGGAGAATTTACTCTATCCTGCTGCTGCATCGTTGTGAATTGCTTCCAGTTACAGTAGTTCCCAATCTCTCCTACTTTATGATAAACCCCTTTTAATCTTGACCTCCACAATTTTTCCTTTTGTTTCCTGTTTTCCTACCAACTCTCACACAACTTACACTGCCATTCATTTCCATAGATACCAGAATTCTTCCTCTTATTTGCTCATCTGGCAGTTCTCTACTCATCCTCTGGGAGAAACATGCTTGATGCAAAGTAAGATTCATCTCAACATTCAGCCTTAAAACTACACTTTAAGATAATGACCAAGCATTTATCACAAACCTCATGGATACCGTGGACTCCACCTTGAGGGCATTTGAGTGCAGTAGCATGAAGGACAGCAATAGAGTCCATCAGCACTCCCACACATCCTCCTGTCCCCACATCTACACATAATTACATCCTATCCTTATTGCAACTGATATTACAGCTTAGATCCAGAAAACCCCTGAGCATGGCTTGGGAACTAGCAAAGACTTCAAAGAATGGCCTGCGTTGAAAAGGACCTCAGAGATCATAGAGTTTCAATCCCCCCTGCTGAGTGCAGGGTCGCCAACCACCAGACCAGGCTGCCCAGAGCCACATCCAGCCTGACCTTGAATGCCTCCATTCAAGGCATGGACTTCAACCATTCCTGAGAGTCAGGCAGGAATCCTGCTTTGGAGTTTGATAGTATGAACATAGATGATGCTACCTGGCACAGGGCCAAGGAATGAGTCTCAATGCTGAGTAGTATACTGTCCTGAAAAAAGACAGTAAAATCATGCAGAGGTCAGCACAAGTATTGGCATTAATAGGACTGGGACCTTCACTTTTGTATGAGCTGAAGTTCAAAAGTGAGCTAACTTGTGGGCAAAAACCATAAGAGGTATCTGCTAGATCTCCCCTCTAGTTCTGGGGTGAAGGTACTAAGAACAGATAAGTATCCCTGGACCTAGGGCTTACTGGTGCTGTCTGCCAGTGCTACAGTATCTTGTCTTGCTACCTAGGCAAGCCTGATTGGATCAACTCAGAAATAACAGTGCACCCTGTATTCTCACTTCCAGACTCCAGCATCCTAGGCTGTACCTATGCTATCTACCACACTGCCAACTACTTACAGCACATATCAGGATAGACCATTCCTACAGGGACATTTAGAACAGCATGAGTTCAAGATTCAGCTGCTGAAATTCATGAAGAAGTTCTTACTGACTTCTCAGGTTCAGCAAGACTTCCTTCTCCCATGAGAGTGAGTGAAAGACTCATAGAATATCCCAAGTTGGAAGGGACCCTCAAGAAGCACCAAGTCCAACTCCTGGCTCCACACAGCAACACCCAACCCCTATCACTGAGAGCAATGTCCCAGCACACCCTAAGCTCTGCCAGCTCAAGGCCATGCCCACCACCCTCAGGGCAGAAATTTTCCTTAACCCCCACCTGCCCCTCCCCTGACTCAGGTCCATGCTGTTCCCTCAGGCATCCCAGAGTCACCATCACCAGAGCGCAGAGCTCAGCACTGCCCCTCAGCTCCCCATGAGGATCTGCAGCCACCATGAGGCCTCCTCCCAGCTCCTCTGCTCTGGAGCCGACAAACTGAGGGGCCCCAGCTGGTCCTCCTACACCTTGCCCTCTAGGCCCTTCCCTATCTTCACAGCCCTCCTTTGGATTCCCTCTGATAGTTTTATTTCCTGATATTGTGGTGCTCAAAATGGCACCCAGTGCTTGAGGTAAGGCCACACCAGGCAGAGCACAGCAACCGGGACTGTCCCTTCCCTCATCTGTTGGCAGTGCTGGGCCTGGTGCACCCATCACATCATGCTTTTGTCTAGTTTTATGCTGGACAGCACTGGTTCAGAGAGTGAACCGACAATACAACTCTGAGTCCCTCACATCCTCAAGGCTCTGATCATCAGTAAACTTAACTCTAGATTTCAGGCAACCAATTTCACTGAAGCTTAATACTTTCTGATGTTCTCTTTACTAAAGGACAGGTCTAGTAGAAGGCAGAGCCTAAGAGTACACCAAGAACATACAGCAGACAGATCTCTTTCCAGCATAAACTGGACAGAGCTCATCAGCTTTTTATTTTCTTCCCTTGGGTTTATCATTGCTTAGGGGCATAGAGTATTTCCCTGGTTTTGTGTAGATAGCTAATTTCACAAAAATATCTCTAGCTCACAGATTATTAAACTGAGAAGAAATTAAAGGGAAATGGAGGAAATGCCTTTCTGCTGAATGGGTAGGATTAGTCCCAAGTGTAATTTCACAAACAGTGCAAATTCAACAATGGACTGGGAAGCAAACAGGTATGTTCTCATTTCATGTGTGCTTAAAAGGAGAAATGCTGCTTACAGTGCATTTTCTTTTCCCTTTTTGGAAGGATAGTTACAAGAGTAACTATGCACTTCCACGTGTACTTGGGAGAATAACACCACCAGTATTTATTTTACAGTGGTTTCAAAAGAATATCCAGTGACAAAGTCCACAAAAAGTGGCTACTGCAGACAGAGCTGGACTATGTCATCTAAAACAGACTAAGGAGCTTGCAATAGCATGGAAATTCAAGTCACTCAAAAAACCTTTGCATTTTTCATCCACAATACTGGAATTAGAAAACTCGCATTAACTTCTAGGCAAGAGACACTTCCCACTGCATAAAATTCATACTGAAATTTTACTGCCTTCCTTTGTCTCTGGGCACCCAACTGGAAGGCCTAGCCCTGGCACTTAGCACAGTAACATTACTTGCTGGACCAGATACAAGAAATGTGAGGAAGGAGGTGACACTGCTGGCTCTCCAGGAATTTGCAAATGTCTGAGTTCACCTGGTTAAGTTCCTCAGGAAGTACATAAGACTAGCATAAAAGGTGGCATTTCTTTCTTTGCATGATGCCTCAGAAACAGAAAATCATCCTTAGGTGAATGATTGAAGTAAGTAGTGACCTGTTTGTAACAGGTGAAGTAAAAATGGATTAGAACCCACCCAGCTGCCAAACATTTTTTATTTTTGCTGGACCAGCCCTTTGCAACAGACTGCAAATCAACATTACCATCTGTAACGCTATAATGTGATGGAAAATATAGCAATAATAGCAGGGTGGCAAAATCCTCAGCTGCAACCAATAAGGACAAACACAAATGCAGCAGCCATAAACACAGAAACAAAGGAAAAAAGTTTGCTTACCTTTAGAAGACCTCAGATAGACAGGGATCTCTAGGAAGATACCCTCACCTCCACTGCCAACCCTTAAATGAGGTCTGGGAAGGGGTGGATCCTGGCTCCAGCCCTTCTGGTCACTCAGGTGCATTGCTTGCACCTGAGCTCCCCTGGGCTGGCCCTGCCTTCCCACCAGGTGCTCAATCACTGTTTCAGGCCATGACTTAGCATTTCTGGTCCAACAGGTGCACCTGATCCAACAGGTGCTACTTCATGCACAGCATCCTTCCTAGATGTTCTCAACCTGAGCTGCTGTTACCTATGGAGAATCTTTATTACTACCCTATTAAGCTTTCTTGCTTCATGTGCTACCCTTCTCTTGGACATATATGTAATTAGACAAACCACCTTCCTTTTACCACCTTCCTCTTTCTTGCAGTGATGGGTAAAATTAGGCATTTTTCTTTTCAGCTTACTGAATCCTCTCCAACACAGCATACCAGCTAGCTTCCGCATCACCTTCCCTCTGCAAAGTGCATCTTCTGGCGTTAGAGGAAAAGCAGTTGTGTTCAGTCCCAGGATGGCCTGAGAATTAACTTGAGACTGTTAGATTTTCAGCAAAAGACAACTGCCACAAATGGCGTTACGATTACCTAGGAGAGTGGGGGCCTTCTTCAGCTGTTTTAGGAACCCAGTGTCTATAGCTGCTGATGCCTTTGCGGGGGATGAGGCAAAGATGCGAATCTTGTAAAGCCCAGTTCTCAGGTAGAAGCCTGCTGTAAATGCAGTGGATGCTAAGTGAGTCGTAAGATTAATCAGTAGTTTCCCTCTCCCTCTTATCTTTCTAGAATAATATTGCATGCAGTTGAACCAGCATAGTGGAAAATAATATTATGATATCTAAAGGTGTTTTGCGGAACAAAGGATATTGGATCAAATATTCTCCTGAGCTTGCTCACTCCTCATACTGTAATGAAGAGCAGAGGCTGGCTTTCTTTAAAATAATGAGAAGCTGTGACTTTGAGCAATATGATTGTACATTTTGGCTTGCTATTTCCCATGCATGAGAAGGTTGTGATAGTAGGTATAATTTACTGTGAGAAACCACTGGCATTAATGCTTTCATCATGAGAAACAAATGGTCTCCCTTTGAAATCTCCTGCCCACCTTGAGAGACCAATAGGGTTATAAATCGAGAAAGAACAAATATTGACTCTATGAAATGTAAAGGTACCTGGAGTTCACCCATCAGTCTTCAGATTACACCTGCCTATCAGGATGAATGTTTTTTCTTCATAATCCGCTCTGATTATTTTTTCAGCTCAGTGCTCTTTCTAGGTTTTCAAGATGTTCCATACAATTTCTGAAGAAGCTCAGATTTCTGGAATGAAGTAGATATTCCCAACCCAAGAGTTATCTTTCGTTTCAGCTTGATGTAAGTACTGAAGAAACTGCCTGGGTTGCTCAATGAGTTATTTGTTTGATGGTGTTTCTGGTTAGGCTTTCTGTACAACAGTTCCAGAGACCTATTCCTCCATTACTTACACTGTGGAAGCTCAGAGAAACACACCCCCTTTGGCATCTGAACCTATACAGGACTCAAGAGGATACAAGAATTTACTACCTAGGGGAAAGGCCTCAGATACTGTTTGCTGAACTTCATCTCACTTTGTCACACACTTTGCTTCCCCTTTTGAAGTCATAATGTCTCACGCATTTAATCTCTGAAGCAATGCTGTAAAACTATCTTCTACACAGTCTGTTGGAGTCTGCTTTATATTAATTTCAACATTGGCTTCTACATTAGATTCAATTCCTCTTAAAATGTCTTACAGAATAAATGGAAGAAAATAGATGTGCATGGACACATGGGTGATGCGCCACAAAAGCCATGCCTACTTTCAGAAGCATGCCAGGAGCCCGGGGTTCAGGTGAGCAGGTATGAGCATTGCTCCAGCTGCCACACACAATGAAAAGAACGCTGTTGGTCTGCAGGGTTAAACCACATGTGGCTCCAACAGGATGTACGCTCAAAAACAACCGAGGCCTGGGGGTGTTTTGGCAGAATGAACTGAAGGTTTTCCAGTCCATTGCCTCCCCAAACTCAGTGCTAGAATGCTGTGTCTAAAGAACAGTTTTCTCTCTTCTCTTTGCTTGCTCTACAATAAGGTAAAAAAACATAATTGTGAATGCTTGAAGGCCATCTTAGTGAACAGCTGTTCAAGAAAGAAAGGTCTGGTACCTTAGGTCATTTTAGGCAACATTTAGGATTTAATAATTTTGATTATTAAATTTCAGCAGTTCATCTTAAGCTATGGCAACTCATCATGCCTCATTAAAGGCAAGCTTCCAAAAAGACTAGAGCTGCTGCCAGACTGTTTGAATATTCTAATAAAATTCTCCATACACAAACATTTCTAGATTAGCTTTTATGTTTCCTCACTGTCAGCAGTCCCACAGAACTGCTTTGATACCTGCAATAAGCAGGACACAGAGGAATCCAGGCATTGCCTTGTGTTTATGCTGGCATTGTTTTTCAGGAGAGTCTAAGGGACTTAATCAATATGGCAGATGCTCCTAGACTGTGTGACACACGTGACCTCTCAGTCTGTAGGGTAAAGGGTAGAATAGCGAGGTCAAAAGCAGGCTCTTGCCC
The DNA here is from genome assembly GCF_002078875.1 of Numida meleagris. Lineage (NCBI taxonomy): Eukaryota > Metazoa > Chordata > Aves > Galliformes > Numididae > Numida > Numida meleagris. Next base: position 112,007,814 of record NC_034411.1, read on the forward strand.
TGGGTCACTTCTATTAGGAAGATGTCACCATCCAAGCCCTGGAGTAGTGGAGCTACTCCACTCCATGGAGACTATCCTCACACTTTCAGTTAGCTTCTTTGAGCCTCCATTTCTCCACTGGAAAAGCACCTCAGGAGACTCTCAGAAAAAAAAAGTGCCAGGTAACAGCTAACACCTCCTACAAATAAGGGCACGTTGAAGACTTCAGAGGATTCTTTAGCATTTCTTTCTCTCCATTTAACTTTTCTGTGGTAACTCAGTAAGCAGGGATCACTTGCAGGCTCTGTGTGTACTTTTATGACTGCACAAATAAGCAAAGTACAGAACAGAGGAGAGATGCATTTATGTTGCACTGTTGCATAAATGACAAGGGAAGGAGCTTCACTACTGAGATAGCAACTGTTAGAGTAAGGTTTTGGAAAGGAATTAACAAAAGCATTGTTTCCACTTTCAAATCCAATTGAAACCAAACTCTGTCGGGTACTCAGGGCTGTATTGAACCAGCGCTCATTCTCATTTCTGAAGGAAATGTTTTTGGAATCTGGTCTCTTGGGACATCCTGTTCTCAACTCTAAATGCACAACTTATCTCCAGATCTGCTCAGCCCCTTGTAAATATTTCTGTATGTATGGAGACAAAATTACAACAACAGCAGGTGTTACTAACTTTTGCTGTGTCTCTTCCAAAAAGATAGACGTGTTACCTCGAGGAACATGAAGTGAAGATTCACTCCCTTCTTCACGCTCTCTGACACTCCACAGACAGCTGTGTTAGGGTTGCTGCAACATCTCCTTGGGTGTTTAGAAGAAATCTTGGCTATTTAAAAGAAAGCGTATCATTTCAGACTGCAACACATCCTGTTTCAGAAGGTGATACAGCTTTCATCCTGTGATGCAAAGACTGACACACGTATCCATGCTGGGCCTGAAGCACCGAGTTCTCAGCCTCACAGGAAGGCTCAAGCCAGGAAGCAGTTTGCCATGTTTTCACAGCTCAGATTGCCCCAATGCTTGTAACGGCTTTTACGGGTCCCTAATTTACACTCAGTGTCAAACAAACCTAGGGAGTTCTAGATCCCAAGTAACTGTCTCTGAATTCACTCTGAATCAACACTAGTACAGACTGTCAGGCATCTCTGCACCAGAAATACCTACTCCTTCCTATCTGCCCAAAGCAGTGAATAGTCTGAGATCACAGCACTTCAGACTTTCATGCCTACAAAAAGTTGAGCTGAATCCCAGAGAACAAAAACGAATGGCTGAAAGTCACCAGGAAAGGGTGGAGCAAAACACAAGGCAGATTTAGCTCAGAATAGTGCCTAAAAATCTTTTTTTCACCTACTTCAGTGAAACCTTCAGCAAGGGGGTTTGTTTCTATGTAGGTCCAAGAGGAACCAGTTATATTGGTGACCTGAGAGACACATCTGCAGTGACAGAAACATCAGGAGAGGAAGACAGGTCATTGAAATGCACGTGCCAAATGAAATCTGGTTTTGAAACATTTTAAGAAGGACACTGAAATAATGGAAAGATTTCAAAGACAATAACATGATGGATGACCTTTTACGGAAGACCTTGTCCACATCTCATAGGTGAGAAGGAATGAGACTAAACACTATCTTCTACCTGTCTGGGCTTTCTCCCCAGTGAAACTCAGATTCCCAAACAGGCAACTGAAGTGCATTTTAGTGGGAACAAAAAAGAGCCCCAGAGCATAACTGCCCCGGCATCATGGAAACACAGCTACTGCTTTAACACAGTGCTCACAATCAGCTTAGCCAGGCAAATCAGCGGTGCCTTGATACCAGGGAGCTACAACAGAACACACAGCAACCAGGCACAGGGTGCAGGGGCAAGGTACTGGTCTCTGTAGTGCACCTCAAGTGAGATGAAGTTCACCTACAGTAACTTGGGAATCCCTGAGCTTGATGCAGTTTATAGAATCACAGAATATCCCAAACTGGAAGAGACCCACAGGGACTATCGAGTCCAACCTCTGGCTCCACACAGCACCACCCAAACCCTATGGCTGAGAGCGGTGTCCCAGTGCTCCCTGAGCTCTGGCAGCTCGAGGCCATGCCCACCACTCTCTGGGGCAAGACCGTTCCCTAACTCCCCCGACCCTCCCCTGATGCAACCAGTTGCAGTTCCAGGTCATTAAGGTGCTATTGTTAGGGTGTAATCAACAGTGACCAGGCAAGCTGTAAGAAATGGCTTTCTTGCACTGAAGGCTCCAATTCTCTTCTCTAAAGGCAGCTGTAAACCACGAATCTGAAGTTTTCCAAATCATAACCCACCCATCTCCTTACAACTATTCTGAGATCTCCTCGATCACCATTAAAGTATTGGAATTATTCCTCACCACCACGAGACATAACTTTCTGCCTAGTAAGTACTTACACGCGGAGACCTTGGTAATAATAATAACAACATTTGAGGGGAAGGAGCCTTCAAGAAGGGCGCTGCGTCGGTGACTTTTTTTGTATTTTAAGGGCTGGAGCTCCCCCTCCTGTCGCATCAGTGCCCTGCATTTAACTCTCGAGTTAGGGCAGCAGGCTGCGGAGCAGGGCCGCGGTTTGTCGGCAGGGCACGACACCGAGCAGCGGTGAAGAACGCACACAGCTGCTCGCAAACCAGGCCCCTGCTGCTGCTACGAGGGTTCGGGCAGGCACAAACCCAGCTGCCACAGGAAAAGCGGGTGTGGGAACCTCCCTGACAGCGTCATTGATGTAGGTCAGGCATATTTTGAAGGGAATCTGCAAAGCTGAAATAACGAGGTGTTATTTATAGCTCTGCACTCCGCATTGGAACTTTGTCTCTCCTGCAGGCGCTGATTGAATCCAGGCTGTTCCCAACACCTGCGGAAACCTGACTGAAATATATTTAAAAGCAGCTCAGCGATGCCGATGTATATAATCCTTTCCGAGTTAATCACTAGATTACGAAGGCATTCGGGGTAGGAGGACACACGGCCCCGCCTGGCGCTGGGAGCAGTTTTGTTCCTCCGCGCTCGCCGTAGCCGCCCTGCGCTGTGGCGCCGGCAGACCGGAAGCGATCGCAGTCGCCATGGCAGCCTCCTGCGGCAGGGTGCTGCTGTGGGGCGCCCGGCCCGTCCTGCCCGGCCGTGAGCACCGCTCGCCTTTCTCTCCCCGCCCCCGGGGAGGGAGACCCGGGCCTGTTCTGTGGGGAGAGCGGGGGGATTGGGCTGCGCGGCTGTGGGGAACGGTTCCTTTGGAGAACGGTGTTTTTCTGAGCGGGTTATCTTTACAGGGTGGTTTTCTTCCTCGACGTGTCGAATGAGCAGCGATGGAGAGCCCACAAAATTCCAGCCGCCCCCGAAGCCCGTCATTATTGACAAGCAGAGGCAGAGAGAGGAGAGGAGGTAGGGAGGGGTGGGCCTGGGTGGGGGCTGCCCGCAGACTCCTCAGGCATTAGCGCACAAAAAGTACGTGCCAGAAAGTGACAGGGACACAGGCGCTGTGTCTGCCTTTGCCTCGCATCGTGAGGTCAGCTGGGAGCTGAGCGCAGATATTGCTGTTTGTGAAATGGAATTTCTCTCATGCTGAGCATGTTTCGTGTCTCTTAAACCCATTTGCATTGCTTTAAGTGGCACAGTGTTTAAAATGGTGCTGTTGTGTCTGGGAGGAGGGTGACAATATGATATTGTGCATATTGGGGGTATTAGTCAACAGTTGGTTGAACGTGAGCCAGCAGTGTGCCCAGGTGGCCAGGAAGGCCAACAGCATCCTGGCCTCTATCAGAAATAGCGTAGTCAGCGGGACTGGTGAGGTGGTCAGCCATCTGTACTCAGCACTGGTGAGACCGCACCTTGAGTACTGTGTTCAGTTTTGGGCCCTGCACTGCAAGAAAGACACTGGTGGGGATGGGTCGACATTTGGACTGGATGCTCTTGGTGGTCTTTTCCAACTTAATGATCCTATGGTTCTATGATCTTGTCAAAAAAGGCATAGTCCTCAGGAATGGGAAAAGTGTTAAAAGCATAAAATCTTCCGTTCTGCCTTCAGATCTGTTAGTGTTCATGTCTTTTAAGATGTGAAGAATGTCTGTGTCCCACCTAAGACATGCAGCCCATAATGAGATTGCCAGGGAGGGCAGGGAGCTCCATTTAAATGACGTTTTGTTCTGCTGACCTCCTGTAACCGTGAAGATGAGGAGCAGGCCTGATGTCAGAGGTCTGATGTCATTTATCATCTTAACGGCCGCCTGCAGGCAACAGCACTGAGCAGAACCTCCGTGTGCTGCCACATCCATCAGCCATGCTTCCCATGTAGCCTGTGTAAGGCTTTTGTCTGGCAGGTATGCATGTCTTCTTTTCTGTGCTCCCTCCTGGCCAGATGCAGGACTTTTAAGATGTACCAGTGAGTTAAATGTGTCCATCTTCATTCCCTAGCTCTGAGGCCAAGTCTTCATGCTGTCTAAAACACAGTGACCACATGCAAACAATCTGTTGGAAGCGGCCCTCAGGCCAGGCCAGTACTGTGCCAGGAAGTGTGCCTTCAACTTAGCTGTCAGACAATTGCACTCCAGAGCACGAGGAAATTCCTTGGCACAGTAGAATTCATTGGAACAGAAAAGAGTTTTAAGAGTCCCTTTAAGCTTTGCTAACACAAGATTACCACTTGTATGTGGTGTCTCTTGTAGGCTCTGTTCAGCTGTTTGTAAAAACCAGTCATATTTTTTTTCCTATCTTTTACTATCAAGTGATGAAACAATTTGTGTTTTTTAATGTGGATTACAATTAAACCGTGAAATAATCTGCTCCTAAACTGAGATAAAAGTAACAGAATTGTCATCTCTTGGTCTGCTCCTCCAAGAACAACATTGTTTTGGGAAAAAAAATGCATTAAAAAAAATCAGTAATTTGAAGTGCAGCTCCTATCTCTGAGAAGACAGCTGGTACAGCTGGTTAGTGGGTGGTAGTATGTAACTTTTAGGCAAATATTTGGATTTCTTTAGCACTTCTTATGGAAATGCTTTTGTTTTATACTTTTTAAGCTTGGATTTTCTTACAGGTTCTTGAGCCCTGAATTTATACCTCCCAGGGGAAGAACAGATCCTCTGAAATTCTATCTGGAAAGAAAGGATATGATACAGAGACGAAAAGTTTTCAACATCCCCGAGTTCTATGTTGGTCAGTAGCAGCACTAGAACTTTAATAATTTCTTAAATATTGTTCCCTGGGTGAGATGGTTAAAAAGTGTGCTCTGAGCTTGCTGTGATGTTCCATGATGTTCAACATCTGTGTCAGATCAACCTAGATGTGTTTCTATGCATACTATTTCATATTTTAAACTCGTATCAAATTTCCATTGAAGGGATAGTACTAATGTGTTTCTTTCGGATAATTTTTCTTAAACTGACATTTCAGTATGGTTGACCAGTAAAACTCAAGAAATGAAAATTTATTAGATTATTTGTATTCAATTTGGGTTAAAAAAAAAAAAAGAATTTAAAAAATATATATATAAAGGTGAAGGCTTAAGGGGGAAAGAAGCTTTACAGTTAACCTGCAGTAGCACTTTTAACATGTCCTGAATTAATATATATTAAACATTTATTCTGTTTCTGGCAGTCTAGTTGGATGATTAACCTTTTTTGAAACGTACCTAAACGTAGTTCATCTGACTCTTTTACCATGTATTCGTGTTAGTTTGCTTGAATAGTCTGATTTTTTTTCTTCTTTTTTTCTTTTTGCAGGCAGTATACTTGCTGTTACTACTGCAGATCCATATGCTGATGGCAAAACCAACCGGTTTGTGGGGATCTGCATTCAAAGAGGAGGAAAAGGGCTTGGTGCCACCTTTGTGCTTCGGAATGTTATAGAAGGCCAAGGTGGGATTTCACCTGTGGTCATTATACCATGTATTTGAAGACATGGCACTGCTTTGTCATTTTATGTCTGTATACTGCGTTTCAGATCTGTACTCACAGGAGACTGAATGTGTGTGGTGGTTTCACACTGATGGGCAGCTCAGATCCACCACGCTGTTCTCTCACTCCCCCTACTCAAAAGACCAGGAGAAAAAGAAAGTATGGAAAAAACGCTTATAGGTTGAGATAAGGGCAGGGAGATGGTGCACCGATTACCATTGTGGACAAAACAGACTCAGCATAAGGGAGATCAGTGTAATTTATTGCCTACTAATAACAAACTAGAGCAGTGAGAAACTAAAAGCAAACTGAAGACACCTTTCCCCCCTCTCCTACCGACAGGAGAAGGGGGAATGGTTTTAAACTGAGACAGGGGAGGTTTAAGTTGGCTATTAGGAGGAAGCTTTTCACTCAGAGGGTGGTGACGCACTGGAACAGGTTGCCCAAGGAGGTTGTGGATGCCCCGTCCCTGGAGGCATTCCAGGCCAGGCTGGACGTGGCTCTGGGCAGCCTGCTCTAGTGGCTGGCAACCCTGCGCTCAGCAGGGGGGTTGAAACTGGATCATCTTGGAGGTCCTTTTCAACCCAGGCCATTCTGTGATTCTGTGATTAGTATTTCCAACTGGTTTGGTCACTGAACCAGACTTTCTCTCTCAAAGGTGTTGAAATTTGTTATGAACTGTACAGTCCTCGAATCCAGGACATCTCAGTTCTGAAGCTGGAAAAAAGGCTGGATGACAACCTGATGTACCTGCGAGATGCCCTTCCTGAATATAGTACTTTTGATATGAATATGCAACCCGTGTCTCATTTAGACCACGAAGAAATTCCTGTAAACAAGGTAGGAGTTTAATATTTTAGAGGGAACGTGGGGGATAATTTAGTTAGCTTCCTAACTGACACAGAGGTTATATCAGGGTGGTGAGCAGTCACCTGGGCGTTCTGCAGGGCTCCATTTTCGGGCCAGGTGCAGGACTGCATGGGGGAAGGGCCAGGGTGGCTGCGAGGCAGAGGTTCTGCACCAGAGCGCGATCGGGCATGGAACAGGCTCCCCAGGCCCAAAGCTGCCAGAGCTCAAGGAGCCTTTGGACACCCCTCTCAGACAGGGGTCGGTTGGTTTTATGTGGAGCCAGGGGTTGAACTCCTATGATCCTTGTGAGTCCCTTCCAACTCTGGATATTCTGTAATAGCCTGTAAGGCTGTTAAACAGCTTTTAGCTGTGTTAGTTATCAAGGTGATACAAGTATATAAAATACAGTGTCTTAATGCTATTGCTGTAGTGAAACAACATTTATAACCTAAGTACCTGCCTTCCTCAGTAGTTAACTTAAAAGACACATGCAAGAAGTAATGGCCTGCAGGTGCCTCAGTATTACACTGTGCAGACAGCACAGCCACTGCTACGGAAACTTAATGCTGCTGATCTGGGAGGTGGAAGGAACGGTTTGCTAGAGTCTGCATCTCAGGAGATCTGGCAGACTGGTAAAGGAATGCTGTCCAACTCTGTAACTTAGGGAAAAGGAGGAATAGTTGCAGTCATATTCTGTTTTCCTTAGTAAGTAACAGAGTTAGAACCATAGATGAGTTAGTTAACTGCATGTCAATTTAAGGACTGTGTAATAAATCAAGACAGTGTTATTCAGATACATTAATGAACAGCCACACAGACAATTCCTTTTCTCCCAGTGATATCTTAGTTTACTGGCAGATTGATCTGTTTTCTTCTACTAAAGCAGCACTTGTCTCGCTAGCTTGGTTCACAAAATTTTGACCTTTTAATACCTTTTACTTTTTTTTTTTTTAAATCTTTCATCCTAGCTCCAGGTAAGAATGAAACCTAAACCATGGTCCAAACGGTGGGAAAGGCCAAAATACAATATAAAAGGAATCAAGTTTGAGCTACCTGAGAAAAAAATGAAAGAAGCAGAGAAGTGGAGGCAGCCCTGGCTGGAGTTCGATATGCTGCGAGAGTACGACACTTCAAAAATAGAGGAAAAAATCTGGAGGGAAGTGAGTGAAGAGCTTAAAAAGTAACAGCTTTGAGTTCCATGTATGAACTGTTGGTTTTCAAGTTTTATATGTAGGCAAAATACAGTAAAATTTCAGCCTAGTTCTTGTTTGAGTGTTCAACGTCTGTTCTTGAAAACAAGCATTCCGTTTCCTGAGCAGTGTTACAGGATGTTCAGCCCTGCTTCAGCCTTCTCTTTCAAATTATCGCTCAGAGCAGGGCTTTGCAATTATTGTGTCGTCACATCCAAATAGTTGTTACTTCTGTCTTCTCCAGAAAGATAGCAGCCAATTGTGAAAATCCGTAAAGCAATAGGTTCAAAAAGGGGCTACTGCTGGGATGTAGACGTACAGAAGCCCAGCTATACAGTCTGAGAGTAAGTGCTGCTTAGTTGTCCTGTAAAGACACTTCTGACATCACTTCTGATGAAGCACTAATAGTAATCCGACACCAAAGCAGCAATGCAAACACTGAAAGCAGCTTGGAAGACTGAAGCCAGATGAGCTGTTATTTACATCAGACTGTGTGAGTGGGGTAAGGTTCACTGTCAGGGGGCACAGCGGATTCTCAAGATATTCACTCAGCTGGGACAGGGGTTCTGAGCTCAAGTACAATCTGCCTTCCCCTGCTTACAAGTCATGGCAAGTAATGACTGCAGCCACGGGAGGAAGCATCTGCAGAGGCAGATCAGGATAGAATCCATTCCAGTTTCATAGCAGCACAAGGCTAATTTCTTCAGGAGCAACTTTCAGCACGAATAAGGAAGCAGAAGAGGAGACATAAGCAAGCAGTGAGATCGCATGCTTCAGCTGATTACTGATCAGTTATATTTTTCTTGCACTCAAAAAATAGAAGTTGACATTATTTGCAACAGAACTCCTAATTCCTGAAGGTAATGAAGTGCCAGCGGTGCTCAAGTTTTTTTCCATACTTCACATAACATTCTTGTCACACATCCAAGACTTGAAAGCGTTAAGAGTCTCGTTAACACAAAAATATTTTTTACAATTGCTTTTATTTTAAGTCATTTTTTGTCTGTCACACTGATCAATGCTATTTACAATTAAAATAGTTTACAAAAATATATATTCTGTAACAAAAAATATAAAAATCACAGGGAATAAGCCTAGAAGAGTTAAATGCTAGACCCAGAACATTTTAGGGAAACAAGCACTAGTAAACTTACCAGAATTTGTGATGCACTACTGTTTGTACAGTAAAACATCCTTTTTATTCTGCAGCAGTAATATTTGCTGCAAATATGCAGAGTTATACAACATCAGAAATCTAACATGGGTACAATGAAATAAGGTTTAACGTGTCTTACTGGGAAGCAAAAGTAAGACTTTCTTAGAAAGTCAATTACTAGAAGGTAACTGAAGTTCTTCTGCTTGTCTGATAAATCAAGGTGTGTGACAACTCCAGGTCTGTGCACAAAGTCCAGTCTATATCTCAAGTACAAAGCTCCACTACAAATGCTACTGTGGGGAAGAACAAATGTAGTAAAGACATTGTCCTGTGCCATGTCTTACCTTCCTGAGCACCCATTTACCATCAGTAGATGCTCATCGGTCAAACTCCTCCCCGCACACAGACTGCCCGCTTCTGTGTCAGGATCAAAAAGCTACAACAAGCTTTCTAAGTGAAAAAGAACTCAATGAAGAGAACTCTACCTAAATCACAGTCAGTGGACAATAAGAGTTCAGTGACTCTGGAGTCAGAGTGATTCGGTGCGGTACTGAAAACAGCTTGTGAGGTTGTCCGCTCCCTAGCAGTGGTAACATTACAGGCACTCCCTTATTCCAGTTATCCTTCCCAAAAGAAGGAAGCAGTAAGGCTTTGCCAGATATTTCAGAACATCTCCACTTTACATTGACAATTGTGATTTCTAAGAGGACTCCTTTACCTAGGAGTAGATGGCAGAAGACATTTGAAAAAAAAAAAAACACAAAATATTTAACAGTAAAACGAGCGTAGGCAGGGTGCACTATTAAACATGACCACTTTCTTCGAGTGAGCATCAGGCTCGTTTCAGTAACAGACATGCTGCTTCTATAAAATCCCTACTTCCTGATCACGGATTTAAGATGTTCCAGTTTGTACTCTTCAATGAACTCTTCAGCAATACGCAGGGCCTTGACTTTTACCAACAGGAGAATAACCTCTTCCGTTTCATCACTATAAAAAAAAGTTGATACAGCAACACATTTAGACCTGACTTCAAAATCAATAAAGCTGAAATGTACTTCAAAGAGAGGCAGGGATCTCGACCTGACTGTTTGTCATCAGGTGTCCTTAGCTACACTGATCAGTAACTGCACCCAACATCTAGAGCCTCCAACTAGCCTGAACTAGTACTGCAAAAGCAATCCATTTTACTTGATGGACTGCATCTTTTGTTGTATGTAGGTGTCAGAAGTACATCACTGAAAGAGTTAAATGTATGAGATTTGAGGAGTTTAAGAATCATACAATCCTTAAGGTTGGGAAAGACCATAAAGATCATCTAATCCAACTGTCAACCCATCACCACCATGCCCACTGAAGCATGTCCCTAAAAGAAATATGAACATAAAGCATAGGAGGAAGCGCTGTATCCCGAGGAACATGCCATTTATTACCTGTGGTTATTCCTGTGAAGCGTACGTGCGCACTGCAGCAAATGCTGGCAGAAGTTCAGTAACTCAGGGAGAGTTGACCCACTTCCAAGATTCTGGAACCACCTTTCTGGGAAGCATGCAACCACCTGTTCACACAGAGAATATTTTGAGAGTTAAAAAAAAAAAGCTCTCAATAAAACTAAGTCACACCACTTCTAACAGAGACCGCTCCTGGCCAGCTCAGTTACTATTAGTAGTGTTTATTCTTCAGAAAACAGGATCGTCACTATAAGCAGTTGTTCCTAAAAGCCTATGAACCAATGGTTGCTTTAAAATGCTTTTATACACCAAGGTCATAAAAAAACTTCAAATGTTCAATAATTATACTTCATCTGCAGAGTACATCTGTCCCCGTGAAAATAAGACCTTTTACCTCTTTACACTTCTCCACATTATCCGGCCCTGCTGGTGTGTTCAGGAGGTTCAGAAGAAGGTAACGATTCAGCAGCTTGCTCAGTCCCAGATCACGGAGCGTATCTTCTTGTACAATCCCATCCCAAAGGAGAACATTGGACAACAGCTGCAGTAATGAAGAAACAGAACATGCAATACTTGGTGGCTGGAGGTATGGTAAAACCCAGAATTTCTTTTTTCTTTTTAAACTTAAAAGATATTATGTCCATCCAATTTCTGTACTCAGAAAACAGGATTTATTCTCTCCAAGCTTACAGCCAACTAGCCACCAATTAATAAGCTACATATTGGAAATAATATTACGAAGTAGAATAATTAATTTTACATGTGCCTATGAACTGTACCCTAATACACACACACGACCTCCCAAGGAAAGAAAGAGCATGTTACCAATCTAATTGGTTAACTACTTGCTAACACCAAAGAACAGGAGACAAGTATGGTTTATTTTTTCAGAGAAGAGCTGGGGGTCAAATCTGAAGCTGTATGTGTGCACAAAGACGTGGAGCCCTGCAAGAAACAGGGACCAACTGCAAGTGAGATCCAACTCTAAGAGAACCTTTGAGAGAATCTGTGACAGAACTGAAAAAAGAGAACCTTGCTGCATATGCTACATAAGACGATGTGCCACCAACCTCGTAACATAGGTGAGGCTGGTAGCCTTGGTCCATAGCAGCAAAAAGATTCTTTTTTATCTCAGTATTATTAGTTAGCAAGAGCTGTCTTCAGCTACCTGTATCTCTATAAAAATGACTGTTTAAAAATATTTAAGTCCAGTGTAAGAACATCACTGCTTTCCCCCTGAACACAGAATGGCTGATTTCAAGGTAAGTGCTGACCTCCAGGTATTTTACCCACACAGACACAGGACGTGACCTTAGCAGCCACGAGTCACAAAGCAGTCACAAAGCCCACGACTGCTGCATGTTTCTGTAGAGCATTTGAGGATACATCCATGTGACTCCAGGAGCTAGTAGGCAGGTTGGACTATATGATGGCACAAGCATCAGTATCCTCAGCTGTACTCTCACGTTAGAATAGTTCCTGTCTCACCTCTCACCCAGCCTTTTATTAGTATCCTCCCACGCAATTTCTGAGCATGGTTTAGAGGCCATTCCAATACACAGTCTGAGGATGACTACCTGCTTTGAAAGAGCGCAGACAGGGGCTGCACGATGGCAGTCTGAAACCCAGATAAGTTACACTAATAAGCTGTTGAATAGATCCCAAGAGTTGAACACACATGACTTGCAGTGCTGCTTACTCTGGGGCAAATGAATTCAGACCTTCACCCCAGAAAAAAAAAAAAAGAGGCAAACTGTCAACAGATACCTAATGCAAGAACACTTCAAACTGTTCTGCACATCGCCACTGCTAAAGAGAACACTGACAGTGAAGATGGAAAACAAGCTAAAAGGAGAAAACTTCAGTCTGCAGTGACAGACCACCGGTCTCGCTTTTAGAAACATGCATTCATTTGGCAGCACATTTAGATCAGGTAATACACAATCTTAGAAGGTGGGACCAGAATCTTAAGTCTGCTTAGTCTCTGCTGGGTATCTGAATCCTCAAGTCTCAAGCTCCCTCTTGCCTTCTCTGCATCTGTCCAAGACAAATCCTTCCACAACAGCTCATCGCAGGAGTGAATATGGCAAGTCCTCAACAACCCCAGATTCCCTGACTTCTCCGCAGGAATCTGCACCGTGGCAGCAGGAAGCCTATGCAGGGCTGTTATCATGGCTTACAGCCTCTCCCTTGTTGTCATCGATAGCAGGGGAACTGGGATTTGAATGTGTTTTCATGCATCTAAATCTCATGTTTAGTACAAATCCAAATATACTCATAAAGGAAACAGATCTAAGAGGGAATTGAATCACAGGCATTCAGAAATTCCTAACTCAGCACTTTAGAAATAAAGCTATACTAATACACTTACACGAACACGCAGGGATTGTACTCTACAAGGAGAGCAACACGCACATCATATGCACATAGTGAGGAAAGAGACCCATTAATGCAGTGTCAGTGACAGATCTGAGGAAGGTCAGCAGGAACAGATGATGAAATTGAAGTCTCTTTAACGTGTACCAGTCAGGTAAGCGTAAATAGCTCACTGACAAAAACAGCTGATCTTCCTACTAAAATATATGAAACTCTCACTTGAGATGCGTCCCCTCAAAGACTACGAGCTACTTTTAACCAAATGGATTTTCAGAGAGAAGATGAGTAGTTTTTCTTTACCTTAACAGCTGACCAAAACCGCCTGTCTCGGAATTTTGAACGTGGCGATGATTTGTCTTCCACAGCGCTGGCCATACCAACAAGATGAGGTAAAAAAATAAGATAAGCAGACAATTCATCTCTTAAACACTGATGAATTACAATTATGGAATTCTTTCAGTGATGACAACCAGAATAAAGGTCTAGGGAAACAGATGCTAATTTGAACTCGTTACAATACCCAATGAAATTAGCAATTGGAAACGCTCGAGTCTGTTTAATGGATTCTGATCAAAACAGCCCTGCTTGTAACCAGACAAACATGCTGCACCAGGTTTAGCAATGCTTCTCTCCTAGCTGTATCCCACATCTACCAGACTCTCATTAGTTACTGCCTCTCTAAGACAGTCCAGCAATTAGCATCAGCAGTATAAACTATCTGAGGAACGAAAGGAGGAATCAAGCGTAGAAGGGGGAAGAGACCACCAAAAACAACACAAGCCCTCAGATACTGTAAGTTAATATCACAAAGCCAGACTCAGGACTGGACCTCAAAAACTAAAAGCTTTCCAGTTACTAAAACTTTTAGTTACAGGAGCAAAAAAGCGTGAAGTTGACTGTGGAGTTACTCTTGTCAGAAGGAGATCACAAACATTAAGGTAACGATTCCTTTAATGAGACAACAGAAGGCACATTTGTTCCATTTGTTCATGGATACCTACAGTATTTCACCTACACTTGTGAGGAGAAGGTACAGAAAAATAGAACTAAAAAAATAAGAATAAAAATTTTAAAACGTAAAAAAATATTCCCAGAGTCAGCTTACCTTTTAGGATACAGAGGGATAAAGACATCTTCCTCCACAGACCTCTTCATCCTTAGGACAACCATGTTAATCAAATCCTGTTTAAAAAAATTAACACATCCTCATGAGAAAAAGATCTCACCTTCCATTTACAACAATTTCAGGTAGTTATTTTGTTAATGTGGAAATGAAATATGCTAATTCAGCTGAATGCAAGTGCCACTGCATATAATACACACAGAGATCATGACTACCTTAAAGAGCTGTGAGCGAGTCTCAGCTTTAACCATCTGCAGGGTTATCTAAGAGGATTTTCTTTAAAGACTAATACATTTTCCAGATATGAAGTTCTACTAAAAAACCACAACAAAACTCCATGGCAACTACACAAACAGAATCTTACCTGAAGTTGTCCACTTGAAGTCAAGAGTGGCAACTGCATAAACGTTTATTATTTCTTTTCATATTAAGGGCCTAAACATCAACCTGGTTGCACCTTCCTTATGCTAGATAAACCTTCGGATTTACATGGGAATAAAACCAGAGCTGGGCTAAGAAAGGGTATGCTGCAGTGAATATTTATATAAGGTAATTACCAGACGATCACTAGGATTAGTGAAGCAATCTTTTTCCCAACCAATTAACTCGTATTTTTTTTTTCCCATTTCTGCTGTGAAGATGAATATAAAGAAGCATTTCCTTGTTTTTCTAGTCTGTATCTATGTCAGGACTAAAAACAAACCAAGCTGACCACTGGAATACTACTAGCATTTAAATATCAAATTTTGAAAGATACTTAAATCCAAGTCTAAAATTTCTGACAATTTTTCTCGTGATGAAGCAAGACATTAAATCTACAAACTGATTTTGGACAGGGACAGGCACCATTCCTCCAGGAACAGAGACTGACACCCGTGTCAGGAGCACCCCGTGCCTCACAACCCTCAGAACAGCATCAGAATACTGAAACTTTAACCGTTACATGTTCTGACTATACAGTGACAAAACAAAGTAATCAGAGCTGAACAACGTCAGGAGACCACCCTAAGTGCACACAGAAGCACGCCCAGGAAGCGCACGCAGCGGATCGAGACTTTCCTTCCTTACCTTATCGAGACTTACCACCACAGCCCTTACCTGTTTTGCTCGACTGCATTCACTTTTGGACAGGACTTGTTTCTCAAATACATTATTGCAAAGCCGTACAAGGTTCTCAGTCTGTGCAGTCGATAAAGGATCCCACACGTTCTTTACAAATACTGAAAAACAGGAATTTATTCCATTCACGATATCCAAGTGGCTAGCTGCTCTAGTTTCAAGGAAGTAAAGGTTCAAAAAGCTAAAGCCTTCATTTACAGTAACCTTAACAAGTACTTGTAACTCTTAACAGAATTTTACATTTACCACTTATTTAAGGTTTGACTACCTAGCTGCAGTGAACATTCTCAAGACAGCCTTAATATACCTGTAATTTTTGGCAGAATAGTTTTTTCAATCACTCTAGGCAAAACTTCCCCATCAGGATCATCATCTCTTTTTGATTCAGGTGACTTTCTGGCACCGCTGAATTCTTCCACAGCCTTGAACCAGGGCATCTCTTCCAAGTCTGCAGAATTCTGCTGAAAGACCATTCCTATTAGTTGCTCAGCCAGTCAGGATTGAGAGGAAAAGCCCCATGCAAAAATCCATCCAGTGATACCACAAAGATTCTCATTTACCAATTTTACATGGATTCTAATCACCGAATGGACCAAAGCAGCAAGTTAAAACTGAATTAAAAGCTAGATTTCAGAGGGCAGGGTTGTTTAAACATCAGCAAACAACTCCATATTAATCCAGATGCAAGTGATTCATATACAAGCAACCTGACAAGAGGAAAAGATGCCCTCCTTCTAGTAAAAACACGCATCTCAAGCTCGGGAATGCCCCTGTTACCCATGGCAAAGCTCCCATACACCAGCATTCCCTGCCCAGCGTGCCTCAGTCCTGTCATACTTGAGCTGCCAGAAATACCCACGGATCTCGTCAGTCAAAAAGAAGAGTACAACAGAAAGGACAAGTTTGCAAAGACAGCGCAGATCAGAAACATGGCAGACTTGACTGAGTACTGCCTACCCAGAAGCCTAGGGGATATAGTAATACATGAACACACACACAAAATTTTTCACAAAAATAAAGTCTGATGATACACCTACCTCAAGAGGACTCCAATTCATTAACTCAACTCTGACCAATGGATTTAAAAGCTTAGGCAGGCAAAAACTGATGTAGGCATCACAGTAAGAGTCAGGAAACTTCTCTTTCCACTCCTGGAATTTCAACAGGATTTTTCTGATGTCACAAAAATCTGCATGGACATCTTCAAAGATTTTCCTACTCTCTTCTAAAATGTTATCTACGGATAATATTCAATGGGAATAAAAAGAAATAATCACAGAATTTACTGAGGCGTAAGCTGAACAGTTTATGCATCTACAGAACATAAGAAATATCTTTATGACAACAACATTTGTCCTATCTTTCACACCTCTTACACTGAAACGGGTTTTAAAACCAGCACTCTGGAAAAGCATTTTTCAGAAAAAAATACAGAAGACCACAAAAAGACTTCTGCAATTTTGAACAACTGCACGGATTTAAACATCCATTACGTTTCGTATGTCTCTTAGAATCTCAGACCCCAAAATCCTTCTACTGTAATTCAGAGATTACGCACCGTGCCTCTCCCAGCTCCTCGTGACCTGCCCACGCCAGGCAGTTAAAACCTCCATTTAAAATACGTTCCAACTTCAGAAAACAAACTGATTATGTTAGAGAAGCCTACAATCACATCTATTCTTCCTAAGTCATTGGTCAGAATTGTTTAAATGCATTAACTCTGTGCTGTAGAAAATAAATGATACACAAATTCAAAGGGAGTATTTCTTCACTATCCTTTGAAAATCCTTATAAACGTCAGAGGAATTCTGTTCTCCTATACTGACCGACCTTTGCTCTTCTGGAACTCAGTCAGCTCTGTCACAGCCAGCTCGTCGTCACTCGACATGCCTTCGTGGTGAGCAGCTTTCTGGGAGCGCTCTCTCAGCTGGCGTCTGCAAGTCCTGCATTTTGAGATGAGCTCAGGTGAGTTATCGCTCCCCAGGTACACACGCAGAAGGAAGCTCAATGATATACTAAAAACACGTGGTGAGAGCAATAGCCCAAGGAAATGCAATCAGGAAGCAGAAGTAATTACCCAACCCTAAGGACACAGGCCGGACCAATAAGGTACTTTGCGAGCTGCCAAAGCAGATGAGAAGTGCCTCTAACAGCCTTCACCTCACCTCATCCCTACTAATGACTAGTAACTCTCCCCACCTGAAACACCAAGCATCTAGCATGGTACTGGATACTCTCCCTGACAGACGTAGTCTGTAAGAAACCACTCAGCAGCCAATCACCTCAGTTCTAGACAGCTTATGCAGCAACTCCTGTAAGAACTGTGACTGCACCCAAGTCTCAGCTCAGCACAGAAATGTTACTGTCACAGCACCACATACCACAACGGCTTGCAAAATCAACAGTTTGCCTCTGTCACAAGAAAGTTATATTTATACGTATTATTTGCATAGCAGAGATCCTGCAGGCAGTTATTTACATCACTTAGCAATAAAGGTTAAGGGTTGGCTTTAAGCAAAGTTCTACTATGTCATTTTTCAACCATTAAAACTCCTGAGTCCTTAACTGCGTCAAAGCACAGCTATGAGTCAAAGCACCAACGCAGCTGGAACAGTTTCAGAGCTCCCAGTAACAGGTAACAGAGACAGGCTAGATGTTCTTCTGCTCCACCCACGGCCACCCCAGCAGCAACCATACCACCTGCCTATTTTTGCTGTCTATGCAATAGTTAAAAAAAAAAATAAATGTATTTCTATACATAACAACAATATTATTTATTCCAACAGCAGGGAAAAATCTACTCTCAGCTTTGTAAGCAGTTTCAATTCGACTTACTTTAAATTCAGAATTAGACGGGTTGAAACTCAATGATCTTTGAGCTCCTTTTCAACTCAGGCCGTTCTACAATTCTGTGATTCTAAGAATACCTATCAACATTCAGATTCCAATCAGCATGAGGAGAACCACATTAACAAATAGATGGTTCCCAAATACCTCGAGCTTTGGAAAGGAAATACATTTGTGTGTGTACGTATAATCTCATTTAGTAATCCTGCAGATTTACATTCATCCCTGCATAAGTGACAGGAAACCGACACACATTTATTACAGAAAGATGGAATTACACATAACAGATACCTTCGATGCTCACAGGTTTTCAGAAGTTTCATCTTTTCATCACTTTCCAATCCATCATCAGTTGGTTTGTCATTCCCAGCTACCAGAAGACAGGAACAAGACAAAGTGGTATGATTTAAATGTTCTTTTGTTCACTGAATGCAGAACACTGATTCAGTTTCCAAATGAAGAACAGAAGCAAATAAAGGTATATAAAACCTCCTGATGAAAAATTCCAACAGCGTCTAGCATAAAGCACAGTCAACGTTGTAAGTGAACTGTAGGACAGATGTGGGTGTTCCCCTGTGCAGCGGAATTGCCAGGTCACAGCCTGAGCCAGCAGGTGAGCACCTGAGTGCCCAGAGCAGGGGAGCCGTGTCCACCCTCCCCCTCTCAGAGATGCTTCCAGCTGCACTTCCCAGAGCGGGTACACACTCAGAGTCCGTGTGGTTTGCACCCCCTCCCCCCCCCCCCCAAACCTTCACATGAGTTAGAACCGGAGAGGGTTCCCTCCCTGAGCTCACTCTTTTCAAGCTGCTGCCAGTTATCAGAAGGGGTGAGTCCATTCCTTTTTGTCATCCTGTTCTATAGCGCCTGTATCCCAAATAGAGGCTCTGCATCACCTCTGTTTGCTTCACACCTTGTAACCAGTGATGAAATACCAGCCAAGGCTGCCCCATCCTGGATGGGGATGGAAGACAGTGCCTACCACAACCTGTTCCTAGCAATGTGAAAGGCAAGGGTAAGGACTGAGCCTGCACGCTAAACACGAAAGCACGCAATGAACCGAGTAGCTACTGGGGCTTAGTTCCAACTTCCACAATTCACACATCATTGCATTTAGGTTTCAATAGTCAGCTCCCCACTGTCTCCTGTTATTTGTGTCTCCATACGTGTCCCAAATTACCCCTACTGATTCCTCAGTTCAACAGAGAAGTAGAAACCAGAAGCATTTTCTACTTGGGTAATTCATTTGTATCGGTGTCAGCTGGCTCAAGCGCACACAAGATACAAAAGCAGCTGTCCCTCGACTGACGCACTTCAGTATAAGAAAAAACAGCACTTCCATTAAATAAAACTAGGAACACAACAATTAAAAGCTCTCTTAAACGTTCAAGAACAGGTTCATTTCTAATTAGCTGAAAATAAAGTAGTCTTTAAATGGCTGCTACTAACACAAGTACTCTTTTCCTCTTACCACCTGCTGCCAGCCTAGGACACCATGTTACAAAGCTCCACGTGCTGCTAGCTGTCTCTAAGCACTATTTCCTCCTGGGTAGACAGAAACCTGAACCCAGGAGTGGTAGTTACAAAAAATTGGTGCATCTTGTCTCCGTCTGTTCACAGCAGCTCAAAGCATACCGTGCTTTGCTTTCCTAAACAGGTTTAACCTGGATTTTGTTTCCTTAAACAGCAACAGATGAAGAGTCTCTTTGCACACAACTGATGCACCAGCGTGGAAAGAAAACACAAGATGAGAGAAAATGGTACTAATTTTTCCTACAGTGACTAGAAGACAGATTCTGTTTGGAATAAAATCTCTACATAAAAAGGCTTAGTTCTTCATGTCCTTCCCTTCCCTGCCCAGTTTGAAATCTACATTTCAGGCACACACTTTTAAGTGATGTCGCCAAGTAAACGCGCTCCTTTTTCATGTATTCACAAACAACAGAATCCTGTACCAGCTTAAGATCTACTAAAAAACAGACTCAATTTTTCTTCTCAAGTACTGGCTGACAAGCACTGAGATCAATAATGCAGAACTTACGGAGCACCTCATGCTCTATTCACTACCACCAAAGTGATCCAGCGGGTCTTACTTCGGTAAGGATTTCAACTAAGGTATATAGCACAATATATCTACCGACAACACAAAGGGAGCAAAGATTAAAAACAAAATATAATCCAAAAATTAACTGTGTTCCTACTTACAGAATGAGCATTTCAATAAGAAAGGAACTTGTAACTTCATACTAACTTGCCAGATGCTGCATATAAGCAGATTCCATTTTGAGCTCATCTTGCCTTCGTTTCATTACTGACGTGGCTCGTTGCTGAAGAAGAGCATGCACAGCAAATTCCAGCTCATTTATGTATTTCAGCTGAAATATGGTAAACAGTAATCAGCTTTGAAGAAAATAAATGAAAGTTTCCACAGGCTTTCAAGCACAATGGTGAAATTAGAACAAGGAAACTTAGAACAAAGATTGAAAAGCAAGAGCCTGCTCATTGGAGTTCTCCAGGCTGTTTAAGACTGAAAACCACAAACTAAATGCCAACTGCCTAATACAGGACTACCTAAGACCCTATCCAAAAGTGTTCAACAGGACACTACTGGTGTTATTAGTTTGCTTTCTGTCTGCCTTTGAACACCTAGCCATCAAAGGAGGCATAACAACTAACACTAGTACTCGTTGGAGTTACATAAAAGAGACTCATGGGCTGCAATGCAACTGACATTAATTAGATCTGACAGCACTTTCACCGAGGCTGAACTTAGGGCAGCACCTTCCAACCTTCCATCATTTTTTTTTTTTTTTAAATACATAAGGTTTACAGTTCAGGAAAGAAATACAGCAGATAATGTACGTAGACAAATCCTCACACAATTCAGCTAAATACCAACTCAAACCTAATGTAAAATCCTTATTACTAGTCACGGGTTACATTTTCAGATCTCAAAATTGAATCTAAGTCCCACCTCTCATACAGCTCTAGCACACTCTAGTTACTACACTTGAAGCAAACTTCTTCCAGTAACATTTTGTTTTTATCCATCACAATCTCTGTGAGCCCGCAGCTCAAGTCAGTCTAAATACACTAACTTAATAATCATTTTAGGTTACGGTGAGGGGTGGCCTGTTTCTCCTTTTGTTTCCTCTTACATTCCAGTTTCTGATAGAGTTGATTTATAATTGGTCATCTCTCGTAATTGTTTCCAAACAAGAAATCTCATTTTTCATCGACAGAATGCACCTTTACCATCTTAAAGAAACGGGTGGCAAGGGAGGGGAGGAAAACATACATACCTTTTCATTGAAACAGTTTACCAAGTTCTCTACGTATGTTTTCATGGCTCTGTAGAACTTATAATTCATAGCAGCCTCTGAAGACTTCTCCAATTCCTGGACAGTTATCTTTGAACTTTCAATGTCCTCCACATATTTTCCATACTCCCTCTGGTGGGCACGGTGCACATCCTGCAATGACGCTATCCTAAAAAAGAAAAAACTCGGGCAATTAAAACCATGACAAGTTAACTGTTAACATAGTCCTGAACATTTTCCAATTAAAACAAAATACAAAATCCTTGCCTGTGCCAATAGCAGCACCTGCATTTGAGCTAAAAAGAATTGCAAGATTTACTCATGTCAGCATTTGCAGAAGTTTTGTGTGTGGACAAGATTCACACCCTGGAAAAATCAAATGTCACTTCCCTAGTGCTAGTTCTGAAAGCACCAGCACAGACATTTAACCATACCCCTCACCACAGCATGCCCCTGAAGAACACAGTAAGGCACGTCTAGCCATGTCACACTAAGGCACATTCTACTCAAGTTAATGTGGGTAGAACTACAGCATACATCAGTATCTCCACAGCCACTTAACTGAAGCTGCAGGGACAGAAGCACGTAAGCACTCACCTTGTGCTCATCACCCAGTACAAACCATCCGAGCACTTTTGTTACTAACCATACAACCCAAGAACCTATGCTTACAGCCGTCATTAAGTATCAGTGAAATACCCCAGAAAAGATTACATTTATTTAAAAAAAAAAGAAAAAAGAAGAACTGTAACAATCGCCTTACCTATCTCATATGATTGCTCTGTTTAAGAAAGACTTTAACAGAACCCAGAAGCTAACCTTAATTTGATTTGCTTCCCAGAAGGAGGGAACAGTTTTCAGTCAAAACAATTCAGTTAAGATGTTCTCCATTGCCCCAGAAGTTAAAAATGGAAATGAAAAAACAGCCTTCACAAGTCATTCCAGGATTTAACACACTCAGTACATCTGTAAGGCTTAATATTACCCAGCTATTACTACCTGACATGTTCTCCCTCCCCTTCTGGTTACTTTCCAGACAGGTTTCCCACTCTTGATAGCCTTTCACATTTGACTGTACACGATCTCCCACTTTATTTCCTTCATTTCTTTCAGGCAATCAAGGCCAAAAAAAGCACACAATTCCACGGAAATATTTAGTGCACTTCAGCTGCAATGCTTCAAAGGCAAGCAAGCCAGCGGCACTCTGTACAGAACAGCATACGTACATAGGGATTCTCACAAGCTAACAGGATGCGACTGTATTTCAGCTGTATGATGCTACTTGCCTGAACTTATGACAACCGCTGCTTCTGGCTGCATTAGCACTGACAGGTGATGGGGATGGCTACCTCGGTAGCTTCGGATGCCTGAGCCCATCCGTCCTTCTCACACACTCCCTTGGAAGTTCCCACCTCCACCCAGGACATTGCTGCTGCCCAGTGCCCTGTTTAAACAGGCTACAAAAGAACCCCTATGAAAGGACTAGGATTGCCAGCCCTATCTGCCCTGAGTGAAGTTTTCCTTCCTTGGCAAACATAACATTGTGCCTACACTCCTTTAAGAACTACCAGCACGTAGAATAAAGCAGCAGGTTTTTACAAGTGATAAAATCCTTGAGAAGTCCAAATACTCCCCTACGACAAAGCACTGCCAGGTCAAGCTAAAATCTGTGATGCTGTGCTGAACATTACAACAAGCACAATACATAACTAACCCAAAAATCCTTCAATACTCAGAAGAAAGAATAAGACTTCAGAGCTGCCATCACTTTGTGAGGAAACGAACGCCCCAGAAATTCATACTAAAAGCAGTGTTTACCTTTCAGTCAGTCGCTTTTTTACAGTTTCCAAGCTCACAGGTGGTAAGGAAACACAAGGATCAAACGTGGGTTTAGCTGCTTGAGATTTACACAGGGAAGCATCCCTGTAAGTTTCCTAGGAGAATTGCAACACTTTTAATGCATAGTTTACACAAATCTAATAGAATTTTAATACACAATTGATGTAGGTTTCTCCTCTGCAGCTTTAGAGATCAACCAAACATATCATTTGAATACATAAGGCGTATGATAAGAAGGTGCACGTTTCAATGATCAAATTAAGTAATTTCCATACAACACAAAAGCAAAACTGAATACATAAAAAGCTGTGTATTTGTGGTGTACACAATGTACACACTATATACATACATAAGTTGTACAACACAATCTGTAATTTAGGGTCAAGTAGCTCTCAGTCTGAAGACACTAATAGCTTCCAGCAATATATAATGGTTCAATACTGACAGCTGAGACCTCACTGGTATTGTTATTTTAAATTTAGGAAGTAGAAATAAACTACAGCCAAGCAATGATGATAAAGATAGAACTTTCATTCTGACAACTTGGCTTGACTGTTATTATAACTATAAAAAAACCTATCTCCAACCATTTTAACGTATGAATTAAATGACATTCTGCATTCTAAAACAGCAGAAGTTTGTGGGGTAAGATCTAGCCAAAACACAATCACTTGAAGTCATCAAGTCCACGGAGTCTGAGGAAACGGTCACAAGTTGCAGCGGGGAGACTTAGATTAGATATAAGGAAAAGCTTTTTCTCTCCAAGAGCGGTCAGGCGCTGCAAGGGGCTGCCCAGGGAGGTGGTGGAGTCACCGCGCCGGCCGTGTCCAAGAGGTGAATGGATGAGGTGCTACGACACGGGTTAGCAGCTCAGTGGGCAGGAATGGTGACAGGAGGGCGGTTGGACTACATGGTCTTGTAGGTCCCTCCCAGCCTTGTGATTCTATGGCCAAGAAGGTCTGTTACTAAAACCTTTCGCAATCACCTGAACAGCAAAAACAAAGGGTTTTCCAGAAACGAGTATGAGGACCTAAGAACCAGTTACACTGGATTTGAAATTCAGCAGCAATCTTCCCAATCCTCCAACTACTCCCATTTAGCAGGCAGTAATTTCTACACCTTTCCCTTCTGACATAAAGAACTGGTAACTCAGGTTTTCCTAGTCTGATACAGGACAGATAGCCAAAAACAAAACTTCCACCTCATCAGAAAAAGCATTCTTGCCAATTATTTACAAGAAAAAAAAAACCCCACGTCTCTTGCCTATGAGCAAAAAGCAGATTTCAATAGTTAGGAAAGCACATATCACCTGAGAGAGTTTGACAGCTTTCTTTATTTGCTGTTCTTCCCACTTTGTTTCTGCTTCGTCATCACTTGATTCATCACTCGCAGGCACTAGAAGTTAAATCAATCATTAGCACACAACATTATGCCCTTCACCTATTTCCCCACCCTTGACCCAATACCCTCCTCCTTCAAAAACAATAACACCTCCCACAGCCATCACAAGGAAGCGTTACAAACAAATGACAGCAGATGTAAGCCTGTACACAAAGACCATTTCCAAATTGGAAGATTTAGAAATGGCAACTGGATTTTGCAGAATCCACATCAATATTCGTTCACCGAAGAGTTTCTCAGATTAATTCCGCAGTACCAGAAGAACAAAGGTCAAATGTCTCAAAGCAAAGCTGCAGACAGTGTGAGACTTCGAATACAGTTAGACTACAACACGGGGACATTATACACAAAATCCTTACATGTTCTAAAATGCACAGTCTACTACAGACACAAACGTTTCTCTATAGCATTTATTACAACTACAGAATCAGATCTTATCTACGCATTACTTACGACCATTATCCAAATAATAAAGCAGTTGGTCTACAAGTCTGGCAAACCAGTGCTTTCTGTACATGAAACTACAAACAGCAAGATGAGTTAAGAAGCACCAGAAAAGCCACGTACACTGCGTGTGCAGTAAGTTTGCTACTTCCAAAGGGCTGGGCTGGTTTGGTTGGTGGTTTTTTGTTTGTTTTTACCCCTTTTCAGTAACAGTAGTAATGTCAGCGCATGGAGAGCAGAATAACATCCCACACAAACCTCATGGACCAAGATTTATGGTCTTTTGTCAAGATCAAGAGCAAAACCTTGCGCTGCACTCTTTACCGGGCAAGTCTCACATTCCTCCAGACATCAGTAAAAGAAAGACACAGCCTTGGGAGAAAAGGCACAAACTCACCCATGTGTTCAGCCATCCTATGCCTAAGACTTCTCATTTTAGGAACAAAACGGAGATTATTCATATCAGACTCATCCTCACTCTCTAAATCACTGCTCTCTCTTCTCCGAGAAAGCTGACGATCATTTGAAACATCCAGGGGAAGATAATCAGCTTGGGTCCTGGCTAGGTGACGTTTCCTCCAAGCAGCTGCAATACAGCCTGCACTGGGGATACAACCTGCATTCAAGAGAAACAAAATCTAACCAAAAGACTGAAAGCAACACTATCGCTCCTAGTGTAAATAACCAACACAGTTCACTTTCGTTGTACAATTGAAATTGAAAAAGATCCTTAAAAAACAGCTCTTAACTTGAAAACAAAGCTCAGACTTTTTCTTTCAAATAAATTGATAGCCTGTCTTTTTCCAGCTCTTTAAAAGATCAAGACTACTATACCAATCAAGTTTACAAAGCAATTCGAACTTCACTAATAAAACAGTAGATAAAAATAATTTTTTTAATCTCAAAGTGAATTATGAATCATTAAATGATTTTTTTTTGCTGCTTTTGTATTTCCTCCAATATCAGTCGTTATAATTCCTAATTTATTTCCTGAAACTAACACAGAATTACGACAAGCACCTGCAATCAAAAACACCAAGCAACTGTCGCTATTCTTTCAGGACGGCCCTGACTCAGCATAAACACCATGCTTAAAAATATCCAGGAAACTGACCTGGTGACAGATCCTTCCTCCTCTGTGACAGGTTGGATTCATTTTCAGAGTCTGCACTGTTGTAGTCTTCACTTAGTGAAGAATAACTTTCTTCCTTCGTCTCTTGAGCGCCTTTAGTGTTGCCAGTCCCAGGCTCCAACTGAGCTATTTCTGTTTCAAGAGAAGAAAGCAAGACTCCTTATCTCAGTTTCAGCTGCTGGAAACTGATGTGCCATGTAACTGGTTACCGTCAGCTATTTAGACTACAACAAAACAAAGACTGGTCACAGATCTACCTCCACCTGATCTTATCTCAACATGCCAAACATCCATGCTTTCCAATAAAGGTATTTACAAGCCAGATCTTGTCTGGAATTGAGCACCCGTGTCAGTGCTGAACAAATATGTTCTTCTGACAGACCACATTTCCATGTACAAAAGCCATACATGAGCTCCCAGACGCCATCTGATCTGCACCCTGATAGGTCACAGCTTCACTTTTTAAATTCTATGTTTGAGAGAACGGGGAGCTGCTGTTTGTTTGGGTTTAGCACACTAACAATAAGGGACTGCTTATTTAATTTATAAAGTTTTCTGCATGTCTTGTCTACGATTATCTCAGAATTCTTCAAAAAAAGAAACAAACCGATTTATCTGTCACTACATCTCCTGCAGATTATCAGATTTCTGAACAGAATACACCACCTAAGAATGAGGCAAACTTTTTAGAAAAGTATTTATTTGAACCACACGATAATAAATTAGACTGAGGAAATAACTTCCTGTCTAGTAGTGGCACTACAGCATATCCATGAGCTGACAAAGGTTTCAAGAGGGTAAACAGAAGGGAAGAGAGCATCTAGACACACTTGTAAAGCAGGCAAGCCTCAAACATCCCCTAAGTAAACTTTACTATGATTCAATAGGACTCAGAATATTACAAGAACAATGAAAGCACTGATAACAGTCAAATAAAATACCTGTTTCAGTAGTGAATGTCTTAATAACACTAAATTTGAAGTTCACCATACATCCCATCAAAGCCCTACTAAGCACACATTTTCTCTAATGCACATATTCAGATTAAACTTCAATCTGAAGCAGCAAGTAGCTGCCAAAAGGCTCAGAAGACACGATGCTGAGGCACACATTTACCACAAGTTCCACCACCTCTGATTTACTGCAGAGGTTCTGCATACCCAGCTCTTCTCAAGAAGAATCTCCGAGCTCTGATCCTGTTTTTCCTACATCAGTATGAAAAACCCCGAGTTCAAATAACAGACAGAAGACACCTAACAGCCGTATTTGCACAATGCTCTTACTTATTTTATGATGTTTTCATAGAACTAAGGCTGATTTTTTTTAAAAAACTTGAAGTACTTACTTTTGCTTTCATCAGCTTCTCTCTCTGCAGACAGCGGACTTTTCTTCCTTTGAATTCTAAACGTTACTTCATTGAAGGATGGCTTTTTGATTTTAAAAAGTTCCTCGTCACCTGGATAGACAGAACGATTCTGAGTAACATATTAACAAAGACAGCAGTATATAGGCATGTAAGTATAAAGCGCACAGAATCTTTATAGACGCACTCTGCCTTTATTTTGAAGCTTCAACGACATCACGTCTCCCAAATTCTGTGGCCCTATCACTCAAGATCCCCACTTCTGAATTTACATCTGGGCAGCTAGGTCTTCTCGCTACGGCAGCAGAGGAGTTCTAATGCACCACTTTCTGTTGCAGTCTGGGTCTGGGTCCTTTACAAAGCAGCTCCCATAAGTCGCCCACACCTGCGTGGTGTGGCTAGCTATGAAAACAGCAGCCCAGATGAGTCAATCAAACAGCTAGTTTTCACATTTAAGTTCGCCCATCATTAACTTAACTAGCCATTGAATCACACAGAACTACAGAGTCATTCTAGTTAGAAAAGGTCTTTAAGATCAGCAGGCCCAGCCACCACCCAATACCCCGAGCCCGCACCGAGCCGCGCTCCCCTGTAAAGAGCCACGCGGTCTCCCCTGGGTCTCTTCCCGAGACGGAGCAACCCCGCTTTCCTCAGCCGCTCCAATTTATCTATTTTGCTTGTTCTCCTTCAGTTCTAAGGAACTTACACACGCACACACAGGCGCGTCTCTCCCAGCCCCTCGGACCCGCACCGCAGCGGAACCTCCCGACCCGCTGGAGGCCGCTCCCTGCCCCGGGCCCGTAAAGGCTCGCAGAAGCGCTCGCAGAAGCGCTCACCGTCCCGCTCCTCCTCCTCGCTCCCGAAGCTCAGCAGCGCCCTGGATCCCAGCGCCGGCTCCTCCGAGGGCAGCGGCCGCTCCGCAGCGGCTCCGGCCCCCGCAGAGGAGGAGGCGGCGCCGCGGTTCCCCTCGCTCTCCTCGGACTCCGCTTCCCTGCCGGGGTCGGGGCCAGGCAGCGGGGCGGAGACCCGTCCCTGCTCTTCGTCGCTGCTGCTGCCGCCACTGGAGGCCGCGCGCTGCCGACCGCGGAAGTTGCGCGGGGGCCGGCGAAACATTCTCCCGCACCCGCCGCGCAAAGCCCGCCCACCGCGCCTGCGCAAACCACGCCTTACCCGAGCTCCGAGCAGCGAGAGGCGGCCCGGGAGGAAGCGCTGGCGGTGAGGGCGGGGCCCGGGAGCGGGCGGTGACCGGCGCTGCGCGTGGCTGCGGGGAGCGTGGGGAGCTGGAGCCGGAGCCGTGGAGCTGTTAAGGACGTGCAGGATCGTCTAGTCCAACCGCAGCCCATCCCACCGTGCCCCTCAGTGCCACAGCTCCACGGTTCTTGAGCCCCTCCAGGGACCGGGATGCCACCACCTCCCTGGGCAGCCTGTGCCGATGCCTCCCCACTCTTTCCGTGAATAAATTTTTCCTAATATCCAGCCTGAACCTTCCAGAGATGGAAAGGTGTGATGATCTTGTGTGCAGTTAATTGATAGCTGGTGCATAAAGATCAGATGTATTTGAAGGGCTGTGTGCCTGCTCGTGGCAGGGGCTGCTGTACTGGGTTCTCCCTCTGACCTGCGTCTCGTTAAGTTGCAGTCAAAAGCTGATGGTGACTTTTTCTTTTCTTCTCTAGTTTTAGCTCACTGAAGGAATCAAACAAGTGCCAGCCTTGATATGAGGAAGTGGGAACACAGAATCATAGAATCATAGAATTAGCTAGGTTGGAAAAGACCTACAAGATCATCCATATGGCTGGGCAGAGCAGGATGGGTGGGATTTTGGGAAGTGAAGGCTGACGTTTGGTTTGTGCAGTGAGGAGTTGTAGTGCAGAGTGTATCATCCCTGCATCTCTGCAGTGTCATGAGCTGTGGAAAGCAAGCACATCCAGCTTCACGTTAAGCCACTACATTTACACTGGGAACAGAGCAGTCCTTTGCCTAAGGTTTTTGTGTCCCATGAGAAGTATCCTAAAGTAGTGGATGCTTGACATGCATTTGCTTAAATTCCTGCTTCTTTCCGTCCTTCATCTGTAAGGTGCCTCAGGAACCTTGTGAAGGAAGCTTCATTTGTGAAGCACCCTGTGCAGTAAGAACACTACAAAAAGTCTGGGCACTATTCATCTTGCAAATACTATTCACCTTCACTGGAAAATGTTGGTGGGTCTTCTGAAAAACACAAAATATTTGTGCAAGTAATGGAACTAAACTTTTATAGGAATTTGTGCCTAAAAAAATGATTTTATTTTGAGTTTTGATGAAAAGCTTCATTATAACTTTGGAACTTACGTGTGCTTCCGCTATGTGCTTTCTCACACTCACTGTGGAATAAAGTCAAGGACAGTCTGAGGGTGCACAGTTACACTGAATTTATCCCATGTAGTTGTGTACAATGCAGAGTTTGGTGACGTACGTCAACCAGGAATAATTCCAATGAAATTACTTGTTTCTTCTTTACTATTCCAGCACTGATGCTTCATGATGCTGAAGAGATCTTGAGATTTGCCTAGGAGCTTGTTGTTCCCCTGACATTGTTTTAACAGCACCTTTTCTTTTCTGTGACACTTTCATTAAGTCTAGAGAGTTTCTCCTCACTCATCTGATCTTAAATTCTTCCATAAAGGTGATCTGGTGAGTGCTACTTTTGTAGGACTGAGCTGGATGCTTGAAAGATAAAGTGGCCCAGGACTTCAGCATGGTAGAAACATGGAACAGAACTGTGGTACAGTTGGTACTTACAAGTCTGGTACTTACAAGTAGTCCTGGTCCCTAGATCCCAGTCTCATCCATGGCTGGCATCCAAACGTTGTAGCCCCTGAAACCACAGTCCCTTTCCAGTTGCTGGTACAGACCATCTCACTCGCAATATGGGAGTTTCTAATCCGGGTTCTCCGCTGCCTTTGTACCCCCGTGTACCTCTGGGCCTTCGATAGCTGATGGCTCCTGTGAGGGGCCTGGAAGTAGCTGGGCAGGATGTTACTTGGAAAACTCATAACCTCTCACGCCTTGTGACTCCTTTATCTCAACAATGTGAACTATTGGGATATTCTTGCTCCTGGAAAGTAAGCCTTGGTTTTGCTGGTACGATCGGAGCCAGCCGTTCTTCTCTTAAAGAGACAAGAGGTAAAAGTGGCAAAGAGGTACAAGGTCTGTACACAAGATTCTGATATTCCCATTTCCCTTACCTGTAATACACTAGGATATTTTAGCCACAACCACACACAGAGTGTCACTTTTCATGATGTCTAGGCGGTTTTGTATTGTGCATTTCAGTTGTTTTGGAAAACTAAGAGGATTCTAATAGTAGATGCTTCCAGATGAGCACAGCTCTGTGGCTTTCACTGAAATTGTTGTTGTCCTGGCTTTTTGTTATTTGAAAGGTCTTTATGTCAGTGAACACTCTGCTTATTAATAAAACAAAGTTTGTACCTTACAGTAGTTGACACTGTCTATTCAAGCTTCTCTGCCTCTGTTTCATTACAAACTAATTACCACTCTGAATGCTGTTTTCTTCTCTCTTCTAGTTCTGTGCTTTCCCATTCTGAGGCATCAATTCTTTCTACGCAGGTGCATTAATTAATTTTTTCCATCTGTAAATTTAGGTGGAAAACTGCAGTTTTTGTTAATCCTTCTGGAAACGATGTAATGGCCCACGCAAAACTCAGAACTGCAGCTTAGTGCAGCGACTGCTCGTAGATTTGCTGGGGCCTAAAGCTCCCTGTTTCACCGCTGTATAAAAAATGCCAAAAAGATGGCCTGGTGCAAGAAAAGTATTTGTGAGCAAATACATTGAAATATGAACAAGGCAGAGGCTGAGAGAAGATTAATATGGCTCTATGCTTTCTGCTAACGTGCCTTCATTTCGTTATCATTAAATTCGCTCGGTATTTAGAGTTTGGTGCGTGAATATTTAAAAACAATAACGGACTGGCAAGAAAAAAAAGCATAACAACATCAATTAGATCATTAGATCTGTAGATATTCACAAGCACTTAGCGGAGGATTCCAGGGTTTGGGGAAGTTTTCCTTGGTGTTCTTTGTCTTTTTTCTTTTTCCTTCTCTTTTAACTTTGTGCTCTTCATCAAAAGTAAGGGAAGAGCGGAACGCCGCGGACCGCGCCGGGGACCGCGCTGCGCACCCGCGTCAATCCCGTCGGAGAAGTTGTTTCCGCGCTCTGTGCTGCCACCGCGTGGTCAACCCGCGGCAGTGCCGCTGTCCGTGCTTGATGACGCAGGCAGCAGGACGCATGCGCACTGACACGCGGAAGTGGCACACGTACGTCCTCGTCGCTCTGCGCAGCGAATCCATCAATGTTTGTGGTGATCGGTTCTCCGTGCGATAGCGCGTACGCGCCGGAAATCGTATAAACAGCACCCGTTTCTCCGAGCCGCTCAGGTGCGGGCGAGCAGAGCGGTCACAGCCCGTCAGCTCTTAGTAATGCTTCCCTCATCCGCTCCGCGGGGTATCCCGCTTCCCCGTTTTCGTGCCGCAGCCCCCGCCCCGAACCGCCCGTTTTTGGCTCTCGCCCGCCCCTGCGCGCGCCGCGGCATCCGACTGGCTCATCGCGGCCCCTGATCGATAGGCGCCCGCCCCAGCGCCGCGCATGCGCGCTAGCGCTGCGGCGCTCGCTGCTGCCGCCCATTGAAGACGTTTGGTACTGCAGCCGCTGCTCCGTGCACGCGCGGTAGCGGAGATGTTCTCGCGCGACGCGCGGACGCGTATAGGATATGAGCTGTAAGGCTTTCTAACGCAGCGTTATGCAGCACAGGCGGCACCAACAGCCTGCCACGGGATGGCATGGCATGGAGTGCTGATAAAACCAGGATGATAGTGTCATACCAGGCACTCTAAAGGAAACAATTCCATCTCAGATGAAACAAAGGCGGGCAGGCATTTGGGAGGGCTGCACGACTGAGGGATGCCTTCTGAGTGCAACATCAGGAGAACTTGGAGCACTGCCTCAAAGAAGAACAGTGCTGGGCACTGCGGCAGGCCCAGGGTGCGCTGGTGGAGCTGGCACACCGCCTCTGCTCTCATGCGCCCTCTGAGCCTTCTCCCCATTGCGCTCCCCCTTCACTTGTTTCTTGGCAGGCTCCAGCTCTGCTTTTGGCTTCTCTTCCAAGCCCTTGGGCTTTCTTCCAGACAGGGTCTTGGAGAAAGACTGGATGTCAACTGCAGGGGAAGGTCTTCCTCCTGTGCTGGGCCCGCTCTTCCACGAAGCCCTCCAGCCTGGAGACGAGCTCCCTCAGAACGGACTTAATTCACCGCTTGCACATAGATCTTGCCATTTGGCTCAGCACCTCTCCCTGTTATAATCAAGAAGGAGAAGCAACAAGATTTAAAGAGAGTGCAGCACTGCTTTTGCTCTGCAAAATGGGCCCCAGTACTAGGAAATGTGCTCTTGAGTGTTCGTGGTAATGGATCTTAAGATCTTGGGTGAATTGTGGGTTCCCATTTCAAATCAGGACAGGAAAGGTAACTGTAAATCCCAGGGATTAAGACCTCAAACAGCACGCAACAAGAACAGTCCCAGGAAAGAACAGATGGAAAGCCTAACTAGAAAGACAGTGCATCAAACCCAGATGCCTGTTGTGTATCTGTACCTCTCCTGGGTGCCGTGCCATGCTCCGTGCTCCTGCACGTGGCCTGCCCCAGCGCCGAGTAAGCAGCTACGGACCTCAAAGCTCAGAGGGAAGAAGATGCTGTGGTACCTGCCCTGGTGAGCTGCTTCCCTTACCAAGCAAATTGAGTTTCCTTAGGGTTTGCTTTGCTTTTTCCTTCTCTGTAGAGGGGAAAAGAGTTGAAGGCTACCAAGTCCAAAGGCAAGGACGTGCCAGAATGTGTAGCCCCATCTTTTCCCATTAAGTACATAATGGACTTCTGCATGTCCCACTGGAAATGTCTTCCTGCCAGAGGCTTCCTAGATGAATTTCCTTTGTCTTTTTCCTGCTATCTGCGTTTATGGTTGTTATGGTTTTGTGATTCTTATTGTCGGTATTCCACATCATTACATCATGTAAGGTACGGGCAGTTAAAGAGTTAATTCCCCGGTTACTGCCAACTACCTTTTTTGGTGTGGCCCTCCAAGGGGGAGGGGAGGAGGTGCACTCCCCAGGGGTCTTTGCGTTTGAGGGGAGGGAGTGAAGCCGCGTGGGAGACGTGGGGTCTGTTCCTTCCTGCCCAGTGGAGAAAGCACATGGTCCTCCTGCAATTTACTGTGTAAGATTTTCAGCCTGCAAACTCTCTGTTATAATTCTACTAGCCTCATTTTGATATATTTAGTAAAATTAGTTGTTCCTCCTCAGATTGGTGCCACTGTTTTTGTGTTAGATCCGCCTACGAGTCCCCTGCCTTTCCCCTCTTCCCTTTGTTTCCCCAGGGTGCGGGTCTGCATCTTCCCTGCCGCTTTAGCCACCGGACCGCCCAGGGCCGGCCTCTACCCACCGACAATTTTTTTTTTCTTCCTCTTTTCTCATTTTTTTTTTTCTTTTGGGCCTGTTCCCCTTGTCACAGACGCAGACCCTTAGATAATACCGTAACAATGGTACCCGTGTTTCTGCAGTTTTGCTGTTGACAAAATGAATTTATCTTTTTTGTTGCTTTATAGCAAGAAGACAAAGACAAAAAGAGAAGAGAGCGGAAATGAAGAAGGCTTCTCTCAGAGCTGCCGCTGCACATGCAGAGGTGAGTCCTTGGTGAACACAGACAAGCGCGCTTGTTGTTCTCAGGGCCTCTGTCTGTCAGACATGGATGAGATTGTGAAGGCCTGAGGGAAGTGGTGTCCTGTTTTTACACTTCCTTTGTTTCTTTCTGGTCCTCCGCAGTGAACAGCCTTGTGGAGCTGATGCAGAAGCTGCAGCTGAAGGACTGAGAGGAGGAGCAGCAGAAGGCAGCGGCTGCTGTACCCCTTTCTTTCCCCCTTGCTTCCCCATGCCTTCCCCCTGCAACGCCCTGCTGTTCTGCTGCTACTGTCACCTGTCATTAAAAAAACACTTTTCGAACACATTGGATCAGACCGCATACTCTCCCTGTTTATAAAAGCAGTAAAACAAGGAATATATTATTATGTATTGATGAACTCCCACCTGCTTGAAGACCAATAGCAGCTTCTCATTCTGGATTAACTCCTGAACACAACCTGGACTCCATGCATGGATTTGGTATCAGCAGTGGCTCTGCAATATTGGGTCTGAGTCTTCAGCTTCCACTTCAAGTTCTAGTGTAATTTAGGACACCAAAAATGTGTAACCACTCCTTTCAAAACGAAATATATAAGAAGAAAATACACTTAGAAAAAATGATGAACATCTAACTACAATTCTGGATAAAAGTATGCTACAATTTTAGAGGTGAGCTTTTGGGATGCTCCTTTCTCAGAGCAACATGGCTGTGTGTTGTATCAGGCGTGTTACAGGGCACTCGGGTATGTGACGGGGAAGGTCCTTCCTCATATGCTTCCTATTGGTTCACCTACTTTACTTGAACCCGCGACGTAAGAAGGAGAGGCTGTCCTTCTTTGTTTTCATAACAAGGTGTATAACAACTCCGTGTATGGCCTTTCGGAAGTGAGTGGCCAGAGCGGGATATTCAATATGATTGGCCAGGAGCCTGCGTGAGCTTCTGGAACAGTCTAGTAAAAGATAAGATATACTATATAGTTTTGTAGCTTTTAACAATAAAAGTCATTTTGCCGCTCATCATATTGATGTGTAAATGCGACAAGGTGGCGGGGGACAGAAAGTAGTCCTCGCGGGCAGGGTGACAAGTTACGAACGGAATATCAGATGTGGTGGTCTTCACTACAGGTGTGCCCTGTACACATTGCTGCTTACCAGCAGCACTGCAGCAAGATGCCCAGGGCCAGTGACATGCAGGAGGTTGGTTATCAGGACGCAGTGAGGGCAGGCAGGGAAGGCTGTGTGCTCAGCAGCTCCAGGGAAACTCACCAATTACTCCTGTCAGGAGGATCCCTGGGCTGTTCTGCACTGGTCCCAGAATCCATCTTTGCCAGTCCCAGCATGTAGGGGTCCAAGGGCCTGCCTTCTTTGAGCCCTCAGTTCCTGCAACTGCGGAGCTGGCTTTAAATGGTGCCCAGGAGATGGGAGAGAGAGGGTTAGGATTCAACATTCATAGAATTATAGAAGGGTTTGGGTTGGAAAAGACCAGCAAAACTGTGCAGACTTCAGTGAACCAAAGCAAAGACCTGCAAAGCAGTGTGAACTTAGGCAAACCTGTGTGAAATGTTGCAAACCCATGCGAAGATGACAGCCAAAGACCCATGAACCCAGGCACCCTTTGGTTTACTCAGGTTCAGGCTCCGATCCCACCACTCAGACCCCACAAAGGCAACTGCCTCCCCCCAAGTCTGACCCCACACACACAACTGCCAAAAAGGAAAGAGAAGGAACGTGCTGGCTGTGGATTCCATAGGCAGTGCCAGCAGGGCGTCCCCTGCTTCGAAGTGCACTTTTCCTCTCTTCTCCCACCGCAGCATCTCTCCTGCTGGCAAAACAAGTCTTTGCAAAAGCAAGATGAACTACCAAGGTCAGCTCTCTCCACAAAAGAAGATACATCTACAGCCACAAATATCAGTTCCCTTAAAACTGTCAGAATACTTTGTTATGTCTTATTCCAACTTTGTCCCAAACTGCCCCACCAGT
Organism: Numida meleagris; assembly: GCF_002078875.1. Lineage (NCBI taxonomy): Eukaryota > Metazoa > Chordata > Aves > Galliformes > Numididae > Numida > Numida meleagris. The sequence goes on from NC_034411.1 coordinate 112,044,008, forward strand.
ATGTACTGATACGATCCTTGAGCGTACTGTCCAATAGCTTTTGCACTGCTGCTTTTGCTCGTTGTATTGCGGTCATAGCTTTCTTTTCCCAGTCGAGGCAGCAGAAGCCTGGAACTCCACCTTCCTCAGCCACTGCCTTTTCCAGATGCATGAGCAGCTTGTAATCTATTGGCTGCCACGTCCTGTGCTGTCCATCCACACCCCCATCATGCACCAGGACCGCATACAGCAATCGTCCCGGCCCGTCCTCCGCCCTCACCGTGCAGTCCTGCAGCACACACTCTCCAGCCCGGACAGTCCATCTCCCCCTCTCCAAGTCCTGCTCCGTCACGACCTCAGTGCCACGCTGCTCCTTTCCCTGCGTCTCCAAAAGCTGCTCCACCCGTGCGGCCAGTTGGCGCACCTCACTGAGCAAGCCGTCTGTGGGCTCCTGCCGCACGGCCACTCCCCCTCCTTCTGCCTTGGACCCGTCGTCCTCTTCGTTTGCCAACATATCAAAAATGGCACTTTTCAAATCCACCTTTCCGCCCACGCTGTTCCACCCCTCTTCCCAGTACAGCAGGGGAACTGTAAATAGCGGAGTCCTCGCCACACCAGAAAACTGATCCTCCTGCTCTGGGAACCACACGGGACCCGCAGTTCCATAGCCCCAACCCGCCCCTCCTGCGTGACCCCACCGCGACATCGCGGCTGGGACCACCCCGGGGCCCATCATCGGCGCCGCCCACAAGGGCTCTGGGCTCCCCTTTTCCTCCGCCTTCTCTTCCTTCTCCGCCAGTGGCAGACTAGTCGCTCGCTGTTCCCCAGTTTCTTCCCCAGCCTTGCCCTCCTGTTTTTCTTCGCCCTGTTTTTTCCCAATCAACTCAGCCCACTCCCTCGCCTCTATGGCTGCCCCTGCCTCCACCTCCACCGGCCGCATCAGGACATCTGCCGTTTGCCAAACCTCCCGACATTGCTTCACCTTTGTGAAAAGGCTCTGGAGCGAGCCTAGTGAGGGCAGGAAACTCAGAGCTTCCTTGTTCCCTGCGCACGCACGCTGAAACAGCTCCTGACCCACCTGCTCCAGGGCGCCCCTACTCAACCATTGAGAAGGGTCCTCCCCGATCTCCACCCGCATCTTCCATCGGAAGAGCAGGAGGAGGTCCTTCTTATGCACAGGGCACTCCACCTGCAGCCCTATGCCCTTCAGCATACTCACCATCTGCTCCAGCGAAGCCATATCGAGTATCTGAACCACAAAAACGCCCGGGTGGCCACCCGCCCTAATGTAACGTCAGGGTCACCACTCATTGCGTGCCTCCATGCTTTCCCGCCCGGCACGCAACACCTCAGAGGTGCCCTCCCGTCTGCATAACCCCCCCTTATGCAGGGACAAAGGAGACAGACGCATGGCGTCTAGCTC